>NC_092172.1:0-300000 GCF_045791955.1 Oncorhynchus clarkii lewisi | reverse complement strand
AGTAGTTGTAGTAGGTCATTACCGTAGTATTAGTAGTAGTGGTAGGTCATTACCTCAGTAGTAGTAGTAGGTCATTACCTCAGTATTAGTAGTAGGTCATTACCTCAGTAGTAGTAGTAGGTCATTACCTCAGTAGTAGTAGTAGGTCATTTCCTCAGTAGTAGTAGTAGTAGTAGGTCATTACCTCAGTAGTAGTAGTAGTTGGTCATTACCTCAGTAGTAGTAGTAGTAGGTCATTTCCTCAGTAGTAGTAGTAGGTCATTACCTCAGTAGTAGTAGTAGTAGTAGTAGTAGTAGTAGTAGGTCAATTCCTCAGTTGTAGTAGTAGTAGTAGATCATTACCTCAGTAGTAGTAGTAGTAGTAGTAGTAGTAGTAGTAGTAGGTCATTACCTCAGTAGTAGTAGTAGTAGTAGTAGGTCATTACCTCAGTAGTAGTAGTAGTAGGTCATTACCTCAGTAGTAGTAGTATACCTCAGTAGTAGTAGTAGTAGTAGGTCATTACCTCAGTAGTAGTAGTAGTAGGTCATTACCTCAGTAGTAGTAGTAGTAGTAGTAGTAGTAGTAGTAGTAGTAGTAGTAGTAGGTCAATTCCTCAGTAGTAGTAGTACTAGGTCATTACCTCAGTAGTAGTAGTAGTAGTAGTAGTAGTAGTAGTAGTAGTAGTAGGTCAATTCCTCAGTAGTAGTAGTAGTAGGTCATTACCTCAGTAGTAGTAGTAGTAGTAGTAGTAGTAGTAGTAGTAGTAGTAGTAGTAGGTCAATTCCTCAGTAGTAGTAGTAGTAGGTCATTAACTCAGCAGTAGTAGTAGTAGTAGTAGTAGGTCATTACCTCAGTAGTAGTAGTAGTAGTAGTAGTAGGTCATTACCTCAGTAGTAGTTGTAGTAGTAGTAGGTCATTACCTCAGTAGTAGTAGTAGTAGGTCATTACCTCAGTAGTAGTAGTAGTAGTAGGTCATTACCTCAGTAGTAGTAGTAGGTCATTACCTCAGTAGTAGTAGTAGGTCATTACCTCAGTAGTAGTAGTAGGTCATTACCTCAGTAGTAGTAGTAGTAGTAGTAGTAGTAGGTCATTACCTCAGTAGTATTAGTAGTAGTAGGTCATTACCTCAGTAGTAGTAGTAGTAGGTCATTACCTCAGTAGTAGTAGTAGTAGTAGTAGTAGGTCATTACCTCAGTAGTAGTAGTAGTAGGTCATTACCTCAATAGTAGTAGTAGAAGTAGTAGGTCATTACCTCAGTAGTAGTAGTAGTAGGTCATTAACTCAGTAGTAGTAGTAGTAGGTCATTACCTCAGTAGTAGTATTAGTAGGTCATTACCTCAGTAGTAGTAGTAGTAGGTCATTACCTCAGTAGTAGTAGTAGTGGTCATTACCTCAGTAGTAGTAGTCATAGTAGGTCATTACCTCAGTAGTAGTAGTAGTAGTAGGTCATTACCGTAGTAGTAGTAGTAGTAGGTCATTACCTCAGTAGTAGTAGTAGTAGGTCATTACCTCAGTAGTAGTAGTAGTAGGTCATTACCTCAGTAGTAGTAGTAGTAGGTCATTACCTCAGTAGTAGTAGTAGTAGGTCATTACCTCAATAGTAGTAGTAGTAGTAGTAGGTCATTACCTCAGTAGTAGTAGTAGTAGTAGGTCATTACCGTAGTAGTAGTAGGTCATTACCGTAGTAGGTCATTACCGTAGTAGGTCATTACCATAGTATTAGTAGTAGTGGTAGGTCATTACCTCAGTAGTAGTAGTATGTCATTACCTCAGTAGTAGTAGTAGTAGTAGTAGGTCATTACCTCAGTAGTAGTAGTAGTGGTCATTACCTCAGTAGTAGTAGTCATAGTAGGTCATTACCTCAGTAGTAGTAGGTCATTACCGTAGTAGTAGTAGTAGTAGGTCATTACCGTAGTATTAGTAGTAGTGGTAGGTCATTACCTCAGTAGTAGTAGTAGGTCATTACCTCAGTATTAGTAGTAGGTCATTACCTCAGTAGTAGTAGTAGGTCATTACCTCAGTAGTAGTAGTAGGTCATTTCCTCAGTAGTAGTAGTAGTAGTAGGTCATTACCTCAGTAGTAGTAGTAGTTGGTCATTACCTCAGTAGTAGTAGTAGTAGGTCATTACCTCAGTAGTAGTAGTAGTAGTAGTAGTAGGTCATTACCTCAGTAGTAGTTGTAGTAGTAGTAGGTCATTACCTCAGTAGTAGTAGTAGTAGGTCATTACCTCAGTAGTAGTAGTAGTAGTAGGTCATTACCTCAGTAGTAGTAGTAGGTCATTACCTCAGTAGTAGTAGTAGTAGGTCATTACCTCAGTAGTAGTAGTAGGTCATTACCTCAGTAGTAGTAGTAGTAGTAGTAGTAGTAGGTCATTACCTCAGTAGTATTAGTAGTAGTAGGTCATTACCTCAGTAGTAGTAGTAGTAGGTCATTACCTCAGTAGTAGTAGTAGTAGTAGTAGTAGGTCATTACCTCAGTAGTAGTAGTAGTTGTAGTTTGTCATTACCTCAATAGTAGTAGTAGAAGTAGTAGGTCATTACCTCAGTAGTAGTAGTAGTAGGTCATTAACTCAGTAGTAGTAGTAGTAGGTCATTACCTCAGTAGTAGTATTAGTAGGTCATTACCTCAGTAGTAGTAGTAGTAGGTCATTACCTCAGTAGTAGTAGTAGTGGTCATTACCTCAGTAGTAGTAGTCATAGTAGGTCATTACCTCAGTAGTAGTAGTAGTAGTAGGTCATTACCGTAGTAGTAGTAGTAGTAGGTCATTACCTCAGTAGTAGTAGTAGTAGGTCATTACCTCAGTAGTAGTAGTAGTAGGTCATTACCTCAGTAGTAGTAGTAGTAGGTCATTACCTCAGTAGTAGTAGTAGTAGGTCATTACCTCAATAGTAGTAGTAGTAGTAGTAGATCATTACCTCAGTAGTAGTAGTAGTAGTAGGTCATTACCGTAGTAGTAGTAGGTCATTACCGTAGTAGGTCATTACCGTAGTAGGTCATTACCATAGTATTAGTAGTAGTGGTAGGTCATTACCTCAGTAGTAGTAGTATGTCATTACCTCAGTAGTAGTAGTAGTAGTAGTAGGTCATTACCTCAGTAGTAGTAGTAGTGGTCATTACCTCAGTAGTAGTAGTCATAGTAGGTCATTACCTCAGTAGTAGTAGGTCATTACCGTAGTAGTAGTAGTAGTAGGTCATTACCGTAGTATTAGTAGTAGTGGTAGGTTATTACCTCAGTAGTAGTAGTAGGTCATTACCTCAGTATTAGTAGTAGGTCATTACCTCAGTAGTAGTAGTAGGTCATTACCTCAGTAGTAGTAGTAGGTCATTTCCTCAGTAGTAGTAGTAGTAGTAGGTCATTACCTCAGTAGTAGTAGTAGTTGGTCATTACCTCAGTAGTAGTAGTAGTAGTAGGTCATTTCCTCAGTAGTAGTAGTAGGTCATTACCTCAGTAGTAGTAGTAGTAGTAGTAGTAGTAGGTCAATTCCTCAGTTGTAGTAGTAGTAGTAGTAGATCATTACCTCAGTAGTAGTAGTAGTAGTAGTAGTAGTAGTAGTAGTAGTAGTAGTAGTAGGTCATTACCTCAGTAGTAGTAGTAGTGGTCATTACCTCAGTAGTAGTAGTCATAGTAGGTCATTACCTCAGTAGTAGTAGGTCATTACCGTAGTAGTAGTAGTAGTAGGTCATTACCGTAGTATTAGTAGTAGTGGTAGGTCATTACCTCAGTAGTAGTAGTAGGTCATTACCTCAGTATTAGTAGTAGGTCATTACCTCAGTAGTAGTAGTAGGTCATTACCTGAGTAGTAGTAGTAGGTCATTTCCTCAGTAGTAGTAGTAGTAGTAGGTCATTACCTCAGTAGTAGTAGTAGTTGGTCATTACCTCAGTAGTAGTAGTAGTAGTAGGTCATTTCCTCAGTAGTAGTAGTAGGTCATTACCTCAGTAGTAGTAGTAGTAGTAGTAGTAGTAGGTCAATTCCTCAGTTGTAGTAGTAGTAGTAGTAGATCATTACCTCAGTAGTAGTAGTAGTAGTAGTAGTAGTAGTAGTAGTAGTAGGTCATTACCTCAGTAGTAGTAGTAGGTCATTACCTCAGTAGTAGTAGTAGTAGTAGTAGTAGGTCATTACCTCAGTAGTAGTAGTAGTAGGTCATTACCTCAGTAGTAGTAGTATACCTCAGTAGTAGTAGTAGTAGTAGGTCATTTCCTCAGTAGTAGTAGTAGGTCATTACCTCAGTAGTAGTAGTAGTAGTAGTAGTAGTAGGTCAATTCCTCAGTTGTAGTAGTAGTAGTAGTAGATCATTACCTCAGTAGTAGTAGTAGTAGTAGTAGTAGTAGTAGTAGTAGTAGTAGTAGGTCATTACCTCAGTAGTAGTAGTAGTGGTCATTACCTCAGTAGTAGTAGTCATAGTAGGTCATTACCTCAGTAGTAGTAGGTCATTACCGTAGTAGTAGTAGTAGTAGGTCATTACCGTAGTATTAGTAGTAGTGGTAGGTCATTACCTCAGTAGTAGTAGTAGGTCATTACCTCAGTATTAGTAGTAGGTCATTACCTCAGTAGTAGTAGTAGGTCATTACCTGAGTAGTAGTAGTAGGTCATTTCCTCAGTAGTAGTAGTAGTAGTAGGTCATTACCTCAGTAGTAGTAGTAGTTGGTCATTACCTCAGTAGTAGTAGTAGTAGGTCATTTCCTCAGTAGTAGTAGTAGGTCATTACCTCAGTAGTAGTAGTAGTAGTAGTAGTAGTAGGTCAATTCCTCAGTTGTAGTAGTAGTAGTAGTAGATCATTACCTCAGTAGTAGTAGTAGTAGTAGTAGTAGTAGTAGTAGTAGTAGTAGTAGGTCATTACCTCAGTAGTAGTAGTAGGTCATTACCTCAGTAGTAGTAGTAGTAGTAGTAGTAGGTCATTACCTCAGTAGTAGTAGTAGTAGTAGGTCATTACCTCAGTAGTAGTAGTAGTAGTAGGTCATTACCTCAGTAGTAGTAGTATTAGTAGTAGTAGGTCAATTCCTCAGTAGTAGTAGTACTAGGTCATTACCTCAGTAGTAGTAGTAGTAGTAGGTCATTACCTCAGTAGTAGTAGTAGTAGGTCATTAACTCAGCAGTAGTAGTAGTAGTAGTAGTAGGTCATTACCTCAGTAGTAGTAGTAGTAGTAGTATTAGGTCATTACCTCAGTAGTAGTTGTAGTAGTAGTAGGTCATTACCTCAGTAGTAGTAGTAGTAGGTCATTACCTCAGTAGTAGTAGGTCATTACCTCAGTAGTAGTAGTAGTAGGTCATTACCTCAGTAGTAGTAGTAGGTCATTACCTCAATAGTAGTAGTAGTAGTAGTAGTAGTAGGTCATTACCTCAGTAGTAGTAGTAGTAGGTCATTACCTCAGTAGTAGTAGTAGTAGGTCATTACCTCAGTAGTAGTAGTAGTAGTAGTAGGTCATTAACTCAGTAGTAGTAGTAGTAGTAGTAGTAGTAGGTCATTACCTCAGTAGTAGTATTAGTAGGTCATTACCTCAGTAGTAGTAGTAGTAGTAGGTCATTACCTCAGTAGTAGTAGTAGTGGTCATTACCTCAGTAGTAGTAGTCATAGTAGGTCATTACCTCAGTAGTAGTAGGTCATTACCGTAGTAGTAGTAGTAGTAGTAGTAGTAGGTCATTACCTCAGTAGTAGTAGTAGTAGGTTATTACCTCAGTAGTAGTAGTAGTAGGTCATTACCTCAGTAGTAGTAGTCATAGTAGGTCATTACCTCAGTAGTAGTAGGTCATTACCGTAGTAGTAGTAGTAGTAGTAGTAGTAGGTCATTACCTCAGTAGTAGTAGTAGTAGGTCATTACCTCAGTAGTAGTAGTAGTAGGTCATTACCTCAGTAGCAGTAGTAGTAGGTCATTAACTTAGTAGTAGTAGTAGTAGTAGTAGGTCATTACCTCAGTAGTAGTAGTAGTAGGTCATTACCTCAGTAGTAGTAGTAGTAGGTCATTACCTCAGTAGTAGTAGTAGTAGTAGTGGTCATTACCTCAGTAGTAGTAGTCATAGTAGGTCATTACCTCAGTAGTAGTAGGTCATTACCGTAGTAGTAGTAGTAGTAGTAGTAGTAGTAGGTCATTACCTCAGTAGTAGTAGTAGTAGGTCATTACCTCAGTAGTAGTAGTAGTAGGTCATTACCTCAGTAGCAGTAGTAGTAGGTCATTACCTCAGTAGTAGTAGTAGTAGGTCATTACCTCAGTAGTAGTAGTAGTAGGTCATTACCTCAGTAGTAGTAGTAGTAGGTCATTACCTCAGTAGTAGTAGTAGTAGTAGTAGGTCATTACCTCAGTAGTAGTAGTAGTAGGTCATTACCTCAATAGTAGTAGGAGTAGTCGTAGGTCATTACCTCAGCAGTAGTAGGTCATTACCTCAGCAGTAGTAGGTCATTACCTCAGTAGTATTAGGTCATTACCTCAGTAGTAGTAGTAGGTCATTACCTCAGTAGTAGTAGGTCATTACCTCAGTAGTAGTAGGTCATTACCTCAGTAGTAGTAGTAGTAGGTCATTACCTCAGTAGTAGTAGTAGTAGGTCATTACCTCAGTAGTAGTAGTAGTAGGTCATTACCTCAGTAGTAGTAGTAGGTCATTACCTCAGTAGTAGTAGGTCATTACCGTAGTAGTAGTAGTAGGTCATTACCTCAGTAGTAGTAGTAGTAGGTCATTACCTCAGTAGTAGTAGTAGTAGGTCATTACCTCAGTAGTAGTAGTAGTAGTAGATCATTACCGTAGTAGTAGTAGGTCATTACCGTAGTAGGTCATTACCGTAGGTCATTACCATAGTATTAGTAGTAGTGGTAGGTCATTACCTCAGTAGTAGTAGTAGTAGTAGTAGTAGGTCATTACCTCAGTAGTAGTAGTAGTAGTAGGTCATTACCTCAGTAGTAGTAGTATACCTCAGTAGTAGTAGTAGTAGTAGGTCATTACCTCAGTAGTAGTAGTAGTAGTAGTAGGTCATTACCTCAGTAGTAGTAGTAGTAGTAGGTCATTACCTCAGTAGTAGTAGTAGTAGTAGTAGGTCATTAACTCAGCAGTAGTAGTAGTAGTAGTAGTAGGTCATTACCTCAGTAGTAGTAGTAGTAGTAGTAGTAGTAGGTCATTACCTCAGTAGTAGTAGTAGTAGTAGGTCATTACCTCAGTAGTAGTAGTAGTAGGTCATTACCTCAGTAGTAGTAGTAGGTCATTACCTCAATAGTAGTAGTAGTAGTAGTAGTAGGTCATTACCTCAGTAGTAGTAGTAGTAGGTCATTACCTCAGTAGTAGTAGTAGTAGTAGGTCATTACCTCAGTAGTAGTAGTAGTAGTATGTCATTACCTCAGTAGTAGTAGTAGTTGTAGTTTGTCATTACCTCAGTAGTAGTAGTAGAAGTAGTAGGTCATTACCTCAGTAGTAGTAGTAGTAGTAGGTCATTAACTCAGTAGTAGTAGTAGTAGTAGTAGGTCATTACCTCAGTAGTAGTAGTAGTAGGTCATTACCTCAGTAGTAGTGGTATACCTCAGTAGTAGTAGTAGTAGTAGGTCATTACCTCAGTAGTAGTAGTAGTAGTAGTAGTAGTAGGTCATTACCTCAGTAGTAGTTGTAGTAGTAGTAGGTCATTACCTCAGTAGTAGTAGTAGTAGGTCATTACCTCAGTAGTAGTAGTAGGTCATTACCTCAGTAGTAGTAGTAGGTCATTACCTCAATAGTAGTAGTAGTAGTAGTAGTAGGTCATTACCTCAGTAGTAGTAGTAGTAGGTAATTACCTCAGTAGTAGTAGTAGTAGGTCATTACCTCAGTAGTAGTAGTAGTAGTAGGTCATTGCCTCAGTAGTAGTAGTAGTAGTAGGTCATTAACTCAGTAGTAGTAGTAGTAGAAGTAGTAGGTCATTACCTCAGTAGTAGTAGTAGTAGTAGGTCATTAACTCAGTAGTAGTAGTAGTAGGTCATTACCTCAGTAGTAGTATTAGTAGGTCATTACCTCAGTAGTAGTAGTAGTAGTAGGTCATTACCTCAGTAGTAGTAGTAGTGGTCATTACCTCAGTAGTAGTAGTCATAGTAGGTCATTACTTCAGTAGTAGTAGTCATAGTAGGTCATTACCTCAGTAGTAGTAGGTCATTACCGTAGTAGTAGTAGTAGTAGTAGTAGGTCATTACCGTAGTATTAGTAGTAGTGGTAGGTCATTACCTCAGTAGTAGTAGTAGGTCATTACCTCAGTATTAGTAGTAGGTCATTACCTCAGTAGTAGTAGTAGGTCATTACCTCAGTAGTAGTAGTAGTAGTAGGTCATTACCTCAGTAGTAGTAGTAGTAGGTCATTACCTCAGTAGTAGTAGTAGTAGGTCATTTCCTCAGTAGTAGTAGTAGGTCATTACCTCAGTAGTAGTAGTAGTAGTAGTAGTAGTAGTAGTAGTAGTAGTAGGTCAATTCCTCAGTTGTAGTAGTAGTAGTAGGTCATTACCTCAGTAGTAGTAGTAGTAGGTCATTACCTCAGTAGTAGTAGTAGTAGGTCATTACCTCAGTAGTAGTAGTAGTAGTAGTAGTAGTAGGTCATTACCTCAGTAGTAGTAGTAGTAGTAGTAGTAGGTCATTACCTCAGTAGTAGTAGTAGTAGTAGTAGGTCATTACCTCAGTAGTAGTAGTAGTAGTAGGTCATTACCTCAGTAGTAGTAGTAGTAGTAGGTCAATACCTCAGTAGTAGTAGTAGTAGGTCATTACCTCAGTAGTAGTAGTCGTAGTAGGTCATTACCTCAGTAGTAGTAGTAGGTCATTAACTCAGTAGTAGTAGTAGGTCATTACCTCAGTAGTAGTAGGTCATTACCTCAGTAGTAGTAGTAGTAGTAGGTCATTACCTCAGTAGTAGTAGTAGTAGGTCATTACCTCAGTAGTAGTAGTAGTAGGTCATTACCGCAGTAGTAGTAGTAGTAGGTCATTACCTCAGTAGTAGTAGTCGTAGTAGGTCATTACCTCAGTAGTAGTAGGTCATTATTGTAGTAGTAGTAGTAGTATTAGTAGGTCATTACCTCAGTAGTAGTAGTAGTAGTAGGTCATTACCAAAGTAGTAGTAGTATTAGGTCATTACCTCAGTAGTAGTAGTAATAGGTCATTACCTCAGTAGTAGTAGTAGGTCATTACCTCAGTAGTAGTAGTAGGTCATTACCTCAGTAGTAGTAGTAGGTCATTACCTCAGTAGTAGTAGGTCATTACCTCAGTAGTAGTAGGTCACTAATATATGTTCACACTAATAGAGTGTGAACATACCATTGAATGTTGATCCCGACTCCTGAGTCTCGCCTGACCGTATTCTGTCAGCATCCACTCGTCATTCTGGAAGGTTTTCTTTTAATGACAGGAACAAAGTTGAAGATGTGGTACTGTTTTGGTGTGTTCGATTTTAGCCTACCAGGGGTGCCGGGTCAGTGCCAGCGGCGTTTTCATCTCGTTAAACTCGATGGCGCAGCCCAAAAATATATTTCATCCAATGAAAAAAAAAGAATAATTAATGAACATTCTGAGCGGCTGAGCAGAGGAGACCCAGTCCGTCCGAACAGAGTCGGATTAACTCATTTTGGGCCCCGGGGCACATACCTCAAGAGAGCCTCCCAACCCGCCCAAAATATATATATTTTTTTGGGGGGGGGTTAAACAGACTTATTTAGGAAAATGGCTAACTTCCTGCATTTCAACACATTTTGCCATGGGCAGAGAGGAAAAATGTGCAGTCTTATAATGCTTTTCTACATAATGTGTCATGCGGCTGAGAGACAAAGTTGCTGTTTTATAGCTCATCTCATGCTATTCTTTACATTTTGCCATGAGGATGAGAAAATAATAATTTCCTGCAATTTCCTGCAACTCTTTGCTGTTTATGACGTGTTCATATGCTATCTGGGGGAAGGAACCCTGACCTCCAAGGGGCCCCCAACCCATAATAAATTAAACTGAGTTGAAATAAATTATTGTTGAGGACGAATCGACCTGTTCAAGACAGCAGCTACTCTTCCTGTGCCCTCAGGCCCCTACTCTACTACCACATATCTACAACACAAAATCCATTTGTACGTGTGGGTGTAGTGCTTATGTTACCGTGTGGTTGTATGCATGTGTCTGTGCCTATATTTGTGGGTTGCTTCACAGTCTTCGCTGTTCCATAATGTGTATTTGTATCTGCATTTTAAACCTAATTTTACTGCTTGCATGAGTTACTTGATGTGGAGTAGAGTTCCATGTAGTCATGGCTATATTTAGTACTGTGCGCCTTCTCATAGTCTGTTCTGGACTTGGGGACTGTAAAGAGACCTCTGATGGCATGTCTTGTGGGGTATGCATGGGTGTCCGAGCTGTGTGCCATTAGTTCAAACAGACATGTTAATACTTCTCACAAATACAAGTAGTGATGTTAGTCAATCTCTCCTTCACTTTGAGCCAGGAGAGATTGACATGCATATTATTAATGTTACCTCTCTGTGTACATCCAAGGGCCAGCCGTGCTGCCCTGTTCTGAGCCAATTGGAATTTTCCTAAGTCCCTCTTTGTGGCACTTGACCACACAACTGAACAGGTGGAACAAAACTAGGGCCTGTAGGACCTGCCTTTTTGATAGTGCTGTTAAGAATGCAGAGCAGCTCTTTATGGACAGAATTCTCCCCATCCTAGTTACTGTTGTATCAATATATTTTGACCATGACAGTTCAACTTGCTCAATCACCACATTGTTCATTACAAGATTTAGTTGAGGTTTAGGGTTTAGTGAATGATTTTTCCCAAATACAATGCTTTTAGGTTTAGAAATATTTAGGACTAACATATCCCTGTTCCACCCATTCTGAAACTAACTGCAGCTAAGTTAAGTGTTGCAGTTAACTTCTGTGACTGTGGTAGCTGACGTGTATAGTGTTCAGTCATCCGTATAACTAGACACACTAGCTTTCCTCAAATCTCGCATTAAAGAACACCCTCTGTGTTCTGTTAGACAGGTAACTTTTCATCCATAATATAGCAGTGGGTGTAAAGCAATAACACATACGTTTTTCCAGCAAAAGACTATGATCAATAATGTCAAAAGCCGGACTGAAGTCTAACAAACAGCCCCCACAATCTTTTCATCATCAATTTCTCTCAGCCAATCATCAGTCATTTGTGTAAGTGCTGTGCTTGTTGTATGTCCTTCCCTTTAAGCATGCTGAAAGTCTGTCTATTTGTTTACTGTAAAATAGCACTATCTTTTCAAAAGGTTTACAAAGGGTTGGTAGCAGGCTGATTGGTCGGCTATTTGAGCTAGTAAAGGGGGCTTATGTGTCCTTAGGTAAGGGAATAACTTTTGCTTCCTACCAGACACTTTCTAGTCAGCTTAAATTAACGATATGGCAAATAGGATTGGCAAGATCATCTTCTATTATCTTCAGTAATTTCCCATCGAAGTTGTCAGGACCTGGTGGCTTGTCATTGTTGTCTATCAGATACATAGGCTAAATATAGTAAGACAGGGGGGTGTTCACTCGGTGTGGCAGTTTAAGACTTGTAAATTTAAGAAGTTGGTCGGTTGCACCTTGCGCTGTTCGGATGCTAGAATTATTTTGGATGAACGTGCAAAGGTAACAGAGTGCTTCCTTAGCACGGGGGCTAAATAAGTTCTTAATAATTAAGTGAAAAATGGCAGAGAAGCCGGTATTTGGCGGATATATTGGCATGGGTGTTTGTCTCGGGCCGGCAAACTGTGCCAATATATCCTCTAAATACCTGATTCAAGGGCGTTATCACTTTTATACAACAGGTTACCAACATATTCAAATAATGATTGACATATTTAACAAAAATATGTTATTTTGATTGATTAATTAGTACTATTTCATCCTTCCACAAGATATTGCTACCCAAGCCGGCTGGTTGTTCGTTCTATTGGTTCAGTTGCCAGAGACTCAACCCAGTCATTAAGTATTTTCTTTCTATATCTATGGACATTAGCTTGCTCTAAATGTTCCATTATCATACTGGCTGGTAACATTCTTATCCCTTGCTACCTAGCTAGCCAACAATATCTAATTTACAGTCAAGTCATACAGTGCTGCCATAATAACAACAAAGAAGCTGCATTTGCATTTGTTTAGGCTGTTTTCTAGTGACATTTATTCGGATACATTCATAACAATGAGCTAATGAGGCGCAATTTCGCCTGGCATAAAACATTTGCTCTCTCGTCAGGACACTGTTGTTCAGAGGAGTTAACCAAACACACAGCTAACAGAATGACTGAAGCTGGAAAGACTGCAAACTAGCTGCACTTCGTTGTGTTCGACATTTTCTCAATTAACATTTCTTTGTAAATATCCATAAATTATGCCAGCTGATTCATGATTTGGCATGGGTGTTCCGACTTCTGATACGTTCACTATTTTGGGACTGCTGGATATCGAATTTGAATATTGAAACAATGTTGAGGATATCGGAGAGACAGAATGGTTTATACAAATCTCTGATTTTGAACATGAAATGGTAGTCTAAAAGAAAAAAATACTTGTGAGATATAGTCTAGATGCTTTTTATAGTGGAGATCAAGTCTATAAATTGCCTGGCTGTGCTGATGAGACAGTGAATTGCGCAGTCAGATGGAACAGAGTAAATAAGCATTTTAACGTCAAAGATTTAGCTGGTGGTAACTTGTGGATTAGACACCGGCTGGAACGTGGTTTTAACCAATCAGCATTCAAGATTAGACCCACCTGTTGTGTAAATTGTATTTAATTCCCACAAAAATTCCATGAAAATGATACAATGATAAACTACACCGAACAAAAATATAACGCAACATGCAACAATTTCTAAGATTTCACTGAGTTACAGTTCATATAAGGAAATCAGTCAATTGAAATGAATTCATTAGGCCCTAATCACATGACTGGGAACACAGATATTAATATATTGGTCACAGATACCTTGGTAGGGGTGAGGATCAAAAAACCAGTCAGTATCTGGTGTGATCACCATTTGCCTGATGCAGTGCGACACACCACCTTTCCATTGCGTTGATCAGGCTGTTGATTGTGGCCTCTGTAATGTTGTCCAAATCTTGGTTGTGCAAAGTGGCTGGATATTGGCGGGAACTGGAACATGCTGTCTTACACGTCAATTCAGAGCATCCCAATTATGCTCAATGGGTGACATGTCTGGGGAGAGTATGCAGGCCATTGAGGTACTGGGACATTTTCGGCTTACAGGAATTGTATACAGATCCTTGCGACATGGGCCTCAGCACCTCGTCACGGTACCTCTGTCCATTCAAATTGCCATCTGTAACATGCAATTGTGAGCAAATCTCTCATCGAAGGTGAGCATTTGCTCACTGAGGTCGGTTATGATGCCGAACTGCAGTCAGGTAAAGACTCTGGTGAGGAAAACGAGAACACAGATGAGCTTCCCTGAGACAGTTTCTGACAGTTTGTGTGTAAGTTATTTGGTTGTGCAAACTGACAATTTCATCAGCTGCCCGAGTGGCTGGTCTGAGATGATCTTGCAGGTGAAGATGCCAGATGTGGAGGTCCTGAGCTGGCATGGTTACACATGGTCTGCGGTTGTGAGGTCGTTTGGAGGTAGTGCCAAATTCTCTAAAATGAAGTTGGAGGCAACTTACGGCAGGCAACAGCTCTGGTGGACAATACTGCAGTCAGCGTGCCAATTGCACGCTCCCTCAAAACTTCAGACATCTGTGGCATTGTGTTGTGTGACAAAACTGTGACATTTTATTGTCCCCAGCACAAGATGCACCTGTGTAATGATCATGCTTTTTGAACAGCTTCTTGATAAGCCACACCTGTCAGGTAAATGGATTTTCTTGGAAAAGGAGAAATGCTCACTAAATGGGATGTAAAAACATTTTTGCACAAAATTTGAGAGAAATAAGCTGCTTGTGTGCATGGAAACGTTCTGGGAATTTTAATTTCAGCTTAAACATGGGACCAATTAAACATGGGACAAACTTCACATGTGCCGTTTTATATTTTAGTTATATATAAATACAAAAAGTATTCATACCCCTTGACTTATTACACATTTTGTTGTTACAGCCTGAATAAAAAATTGATTGAATAGATGTTTTTCTCACCCATCTACGCACAATACCCCATAAGTTCTAGAGTGTTGAAAGACTCCGAAAGCACAGTGGTCTCCATCATTGGGAATTGGAAAAAAACAACCCAGATTTTGCCTAGTTCTGGCTGTCCGACCAAACTGAGCAACCGGGGCAAGAAGGACCTTGGTCAGGGAGGTGACCAAGAACCCAATGACCACTCTGACAGAACTACAGAGTTTCTTGGCTGAGACGGGAGAACCTGCCAGAAGGACAACGTCTCTACAGCACACCACCAATCTGGACTTCATGGGAGAGCAGCCAGATGGAACCACTCCTGAGGCACATGACAGCACCCCTGCAAAAATGCACGTGAAGGACTCTGAGATCATAAGGCAAATGATTATGTGGTCGGATGAGAAACATTTTACTCTTTGGTCTAAATAAAATGCGCTGTCTGGAGAAAACCAGTCACAGCTCATCACCTGTCTAACACCATCCCTACCGTGAAGCATGGTGGTGGCATCATCATGTTATGGGGATGCTTTATAGTGGCAGGGAGACTGGTAAGAATAGAGAGAACAATGAATGGAGAAAAAATCCAAGCTAGTCCTTCATGAGAACCTGCTTCAGAGTACTAACAACCTTAGACTGGGGCAAAGATTTACATTCCAACAGGACAATGATCATACAGCTAAAGCAATGCTGGAATGGCTTCAGAACAAGAAAGTGAAAGTCCTCGAGTGGCCCAGCCAAAGCCCAGACGAATCCCATTGAATCTAATTTGTGACTCACCAGTTGGATTCGGTCTTAAGTAGCAACATTTGAAATGGTGTGTGGATGAACGTAGAGACTCAGAGCTACAAAATGATATATCATACACTGCATTTTTGAGGAATGGGAGAGTAATTCTGCTTAATTTTGAGAGAACTTAATTTAGAGAAACAGCATTTGAATGTTTTGGTATCTAGTGAAGAGCTCTTCTTTGTC
The DNA here is from genome assembly GCF_045791955.1 of Oncorhynchus clarkii lewisi. NCBI lineage: Eukaryota > Metazoa > Chordata > Actinopteri > Salmoniformes > Salmonidae > Oncorhynchus > Oncorhynchus clarkii. The sequence goes on along the minus strand of NC_092172.1, from coordinate 284,988 downwards.
TACACCCATTCAGCACCGTTCACACCCTCTTTTAAGCTTTAGCCCCATCCACATAATTTCGCTCTCAGACCGTTCAGAGCACACACTTGACGCTCTGGCCAATTATTTGTGTTCCCTCAGGAAAACATGGAAACAGCCTAACCAGCTCTGCTGGCAACAATTTCATTATGATTTTTTGCCCACGTTTACTGACAATGACCATATTCAGCGAGTGTTGTACGCTTTAGCTTAAGCTTTCTGGTGCAGGCGTTCCGCTAGCGACCCACCTCGACAACATCCGGTGAAATTGCTGAACGTCAAATTCAAAATACAGAAATAGTCATAATAAACATTCATAAGTGTTATACATCGTTTTAAAGATTAACTTGTTAATCCAGCTGCTTTGTCAGATTTCAAAAAGGCTTTACGGCAAAGGCATACCATGCAATTATCTGAGGACAGTACTCCGTTTACAAAAGCATACAAACATTTTACAAACAAGTAAAGGAATTACAAATGTCAGAAATAGACATTGGGCTCTAACTAGCCAAGCAAATTGCTCTGGGATACGAATAATAACGTCAGCTAGGGAGCCAGCCAGCTAACGTTAGCTATCTAGCTAACAGTACACTTTAGCTTAAGACATGTAGCTAGCTAGGTAAACAACATGTAAGATCACACACGTCACATAACGTTAGCCTATGAGCCTGCCAGTTGGCCTGCCATTAAACAACAATGAACATAGTGCCAAATTCTGTCGTTGCTACCCTGCATGAATCTGCTGGGAGCTAACCAATGAGGTTCAATGTTAGCTAGCTAACATTAGGCTTTAACTAGCAAAGCAAATGGTTCTGGGATACGAATAATAACGTCATACACTTAATGTTCACTAGGGAGCCAGCCAGCTAACATTAGTTGGCTAGCTAGCAGTACACTTTAGCTTTAAGTGAAACCACTTTCTGTCAAAATTATAAACGTGTAATATCTGAAAATGTAGCTAGCTATCTTACCCATATACATCATCATGCATGTCACGTATGCCATGCCACAGTTTTCCTTAGTTTGAAGATGTAATTGTAACAGTATAATTTTAGACCGTCCCCTCGCCCATACCCGGGCGCGAACCAGGGACCTTCTGCACACATCAACAACTGACACCCACGAAGCATCGTTACCCATCGCTCCACAAAAGCCGCGGCCCTTGCAGAGCAAGGGGAACAACTACTTCAAGGTCTCAGAGCAAGTGATGTCACCGATTGAAACGCTATTTAGCGCACACTGCTAACTAAGCTAGCCGTTTCACATCCGTTACATAATCCGTTTTCTCCAACTCTTTAGCTTTCATTCTCTAATTCCACTGATTTCAAAACTCGATCCCCCAGAAAGTGGAGAGCAACACTTTATGCAGCACCACTACTTTTTTAAAGCTGTGTTCGACAGGATTACCAACACAGACTGACCAGCTCAAACAGACAGAAGCCTTCATACCTGTATATGCCAAACCAATCCAAACTCCTCTCTCAGCATGCCCAGCCCACTCATTATCTCAGCCAATCATGGTTATTGGGAAGGTTGTTGTCCTTTTCTGTGGCTTAACAAACAAGGCTCATAATTTAACATTGGTATTCACATTTACAGATGGCATACAACTTTGTTATTAAGGCACATGAAAATGATAAAAAGCCTCTCCTGTGACTTGTGACATATGCCTAGCTTCCTGAAACGGGTCACATTTAACAGAGATTGAGAAAAGGAGAAAATCCCCAAATCCACATGTGGAAAACTGATAGACATACCCAAGATGAGTTGGTAATACATATTTAGTTAAATGATGGCTTTACGATAAAAGCATTTTTTTTTATCACGGGACCACCCATGAAGAAACATGGTCCTATATGGAAATCAAATGCCCGTCCAACTGGTTCTGCCACCGCCCCAGAATCGGTAACGCTAAAAACCATCAACTACATCAACCTCCCTTTGACCTCCTCTGCAGCAACCCCAGAAGTTGACTGAGTCAACTTTGCACATCTGAGTCACTGGCATCACTGAGGTCCTTCCCTGTCTGGATGGGGCCTTAGACTTATTAACCACAACAAACATGTGGCTAAAGCTGTCTTATGACAGCTGAGGGATAATACTAGTAGCATTTTTCTTTTAGAGTGTATAATAAGGGTACCAAAAATACCTGAAGATTTATCTGTCTAGAGGCCAGTAAATAACCTATTGAATGTCAAACTATTTGTGTTGTATTTATTTGTGTTAACTGGGTATTGAAAACAATTATACTGCCATGCACTTAACAGGACGTGTACATATTCCAAGCTTTGTGGCATATTTAAAGATATCACTACTATAATAGGAAATATCACTGACATAATAGCTACCTGATTTGTTGAATTTCTACTCCTCACTCAGCCCCAAGATGAATCACTAGTATAGAGTAAGTATGACGATCATGCATTACTTGGCAGCAATATAAAGCTTTCTCATGCTTCCAGGTGCAGCGGTGGAGTCCATCTCAGCTGCTGTAGCCGATGGGCTGAATGGGAACGTGGTGCCCCCATCATCCCCTCCTAAGGCCCAAGGGTTTGGAATACTCAAGAAACTAACCTTTTCTGTAGAGTTAGTGGTGACTATTAGCCTCCTTCTCTCCTGGATTACTGCAGGCTTCATGATGTTTGATGTTGTAGAATATAAAGGGGTCACTGGTAAGTCTCTTTCTTTGACATTTGTTAAGTCTTATGGAGACCATTAGTTTGAAAATATTTGAACATATTTCATGTTAAACAGTATTACATTTTCTTCCCAAACCCTTACCCTAACCCTGTTTTTCACAATGCTTTTTTGCAGACATTCAAGACGTAGTTTTGGATCCCATGAAAGCTGTTAATGATGCTGTAGAGGGAATGTCCAACATGTTCTATGAGGCTCAAGGTAGCTATATATATATCTTGTAATATTTTTACGCAGAATCCTGTCCAATTTAAAAAACTGTGTAAAGCAATATACATTTTCTTACTGTGTCCTCAGAATGTGCATTTGCTCCTCATTTGAGTCTGGACCACATGAATGCTGTCAAAGATGTAAAAGGCTTATTTGTGGACTTCCTCTCTGATGATGACGGTATAAGGATGCCCAATGGTGTTAAAGTGGTCTTATGTTCTTGACATTTTTGGGGGAATTTTTTGGGGGGAGGTTAATTTAGTTTTTTTGTTTCCTTACATTAATGAACGTTAGGCCGGGATTCCAAGCAGATTAATGATATTGCACTGTACTTGACTTTGCACTGCAATATTGATTAGTACTTGTAACTTCCTATCACGGAAATACATCACAAAAACACAACTCTTCTGAAAATCTGTATTTAATTCCAACATTATATGCCATGTTCAATCATTCAAAATGCTAATAGAAAAGTTGCAAACCTGATTATAAATAGAATAAAAATGGTAGAATGTATTTTTATAGGCAGTGATTTTTCCGTAGATCCACCTACGACACATAATCTACACATTCATGTCAAGTGCTGTGCAATAATTAGTAATCTGTGCCCCCCCACTGTATTAATTTAAAACACCAAAATACACCTAACTTCTGCAACTATTTAGATATTACTACATTGGACTAATAAATTAATATGACATGTTTGAAAATGTTTATTTTCTCAGGAAACTTTTACCTGAGCTACGTTGACCCGGTGATTATTGGCAGGGGTGTGTTTAATGTCACCAATAACTCTATATGTGGAGTCGTGGGTTACATACAAGGCACACTCTGTGTTCTATTGGATGCCATATTGGATATCTTACAGGGTATGTCCACATTGTTATTACATAACATTATTTTCTATAAATATTATTTTATTTCTTTGTTGATATTGATAAAAAGTAAATGTCCTTAATACATGTGATGAGCTCTCCATATTTTCTTCTATGCTCAGCCCTTATCCATGCACTGAACATCAATGCAGAAGACATAGTGCATGTTATCAAGGACTGTACAAGTTCTACTGGAACCTACATTTGGGACCTGCTGCCAGGTATACACTTCTGTAGAGCAATTTACAGCAAAATAGTTCAAATCAATGCATGGATTATCAGAATTTTCAGTTCACCTCTCCTATGAACAGGTATCCCTCAAGAAGTGAACATCGATCCCATACTGGTTCTCAGAAGAATGTTTGGGATTGTCATTGAGCAGAAGAACATGCTTGTGGACTATGTCTCCAACTTGCTAATAGGCGATCAAGGTACTTATAAATAGCAAGTAGCTTGTCTTAGAGCACATGTCAAACTCATTCCATGGAAATGTCTGCGGGTTTTCGCTCCACCCTTGTACTTCATTGATGAATTAAGGTCACTCATTAGTAAGGAACTCCCCTCACCTGGTTGTCTAGGTTTTAATTGAAAGGAAAAACCAAAACCCTGCAGACACTCGGCCCTCCATGGAATGAGTTTGACACCCCTGTATTAGTGGGTATTTTCAGAGAACAGTTCTAATAATGTATGAATTCGCTTATTCAATTGCTATGAAGCTGTGTTACTGTATGTCATGTCTTGGAAGTTACCATTGAACAAGCCTAGCCTTTAGCCATTCTTGGTTCATGGTGTGTCTGGGAACACAAGACCACCACTGAACTTAATATTAGGACGAAGAAGAAAAAAACGTATCTTTCAAAGATCCAGTTCTTTCAATCCAATTCTTCTTTTCATATCCTAATGGAACACCACCAGCTAATGGTCTTTTTGTATCTTTAGGGGTCATTCCTGAGATGAACTTTGACCCTATGAAAGTGGTCACAGATGCAGTGCTTGAGATTGCAGATGGGAAAAACATGTTCATGGATTATCTGTCCAACATGCTTATGGATGATAAAGGTATACCTGGTTTGGTGTGACCATCACATGCATTCTATGACATAGGAACAATAATAGGACATAGATAATGTGACATGTGACATACAGTCAGGTCCAACATTATTGGCACCATTGATAAAGATTGCTCAGTATTTGTATTATTTATCAAGGGTGCTAATCATTTTGGACCTGACATCAATAACGTACCATCTCATTCATGATACTGTTCTGGCTATACATCGAGTGTACAAAACATTAGGAACTCTTTCCATGACATAGACTGATCAGGTGAATTCATATGAAGCTATGATTCCTTACTGATGTCACCTGTTAAATCCACTCCAATCAGTGTTGATGAAGGGGAGGAAACAATTTCAAGAAGGATTTTTAATCCTTAAGACATGGATTGTGTATGTGTGCCATTCAGAGGGTGAATGGGCAAGACAAAATATTGAAGTGCCTTTGAACGGGATATGGTAGTATGTGCCAGGAGCACTGGTTTGAGTGTGTCAAGAACTGCAACGCTGCTGGGTTTTCACACTCAACAGTTTCCTGTGTGTGTCAAGAATGGTCCACCACCCAAAGGACATCCAGCCAAATTGGCACAACTGTGGGAAGCATTGGTGTCAACATGGGCCAGCATCTCTGTGGAATGCTTTCGACACCATGTACATGCACTGGCGAATTTAGGCTGTTCTGAGGGCAAAAGGTGTTCCTAATGTTTTGTACACTACACTGGGCCTTTACTTGTTATCTGCTCAAGTAACTCAAATGTATGCAAATCTCTTTACATAAGCACATGATTTTCACATATGAAATTAGGAATAACACGTATGTTTCAAGATATTGACTCCTACATGTCTGTTTTCTTTTGGGTGTAGATGAACCTAGTACTATACCAGCATCTGTGATGCATGTGATAAGGAAGAAAGGTTGGTTTTTGTTCATTTCTCAGTTAGTTAATAATTACCAAACTCTCTTAGAATTTGTTAAGGTTGATTTTTAAGCAAACGCTCACGATACTGTAGATGTACTATTAGGTTGTTTGATGAAATCTCTTCCCTTTCATTTCATCAATAGATTTTCAATCAAATCAATGTTTTTCCTTCCAATCCTAGGACAGTTTTTGCCACCCCTGGAAAAAGGTACGTAACAATCGTTCGTACACCAATTGTCACCACTACCAAAGGATGATGTTAATACAGTAACAAATGTAGAGTTTCATCAATTGTCAACTCATTTGATCCGGCTGTGGAATTCTGCTTTCATGTGGTGTGATGTTTGATGACTTGAAATGTTTTTGTTTTGTTTGTTCAGTTGTGTAAATCAAGGTGTATTATAAGGGGCGACTAAGGTTGTCACATAATATTTTTGAATATGATCAGTTACAAGATTTTCCTCATTACAAAATGATCTACAGAATATTTTTGTTTTGTATCATCCATGGCAATAGTTGAGACAATTTGAAAATCTCGGTCTCCTGTGTTAAAATCAACCAATCTCATTCAGTGTGCAAAGGTGTGGCTGCCTGTACTAAACATTGTTGCCTTGCAAAATGGATTTGTATTTGTAACATTCTGACACTAGCTTGGTTTCCACCTAATTGGTGACAGATTTTCATGTCAATACACGAGAATCCGCATAAGAAAAAAATCAGTGCGTGATGTAGTGCACACAATTAAAATGTAAAATCTAAAGTTCAACATGTTTCCATTGCATTTTCAACTATACCAATAGTTTCTTCACAAAACATGTTTGCGTTGAATAGCAAATGTTCCTACTCTTGTCTTGACACATGCACTCTAGCTAACAGTAGGCTGTGCAGGTATAGTCTGCATGATGAGATTACTATGGATAAGAGCGAGAATATTAGTATTTGTCAAACAGCAGTCAAGCATTGATCATCATGTCACCAGAATAAGACCCTCAATATTTATTGGAAGGGCGCATCAACATCACAGTGCACATTCACCACCCTGTGAAGTTCATCATAACTAGTTTCATGTGTAGCCTAATAAACTGTATGGTTTCCCGAGTCGTAATGGGAGGAGGACAACACACCGTTACTCTGATACGATGGTTATTATATCAATATCAATATTGTATCAATACATCAATAATATCCATATTTGTGCATAAAGGCATTTTGTGGTGGTTCATGTCTTTACTATCAAATGAGGAGAGACAAAGTTATCACACAAGTCAGTTATACTTAAACTAAATCTTTAATAGTGAGAGCTTTTTAATAGAAATGGCTTGTCAACGAATCACCACCGTCTCTGATGATTCATTCAGTGCGGCGACACAAATGCTACTGAGATCTTTTATAGTAAAGATACACCCCTTTCCAGCTACATGACGAACAACAGATATATAGAATGGGTCACAAGGTTAAGATTTGTATGAAAGTTTTCATTGTATAGACCAAACTGGAACCATCTATCTCTGGTACCATATGGAACAGAAACATTAGCTCGTGCTCTGGTATGCTCTTTAGGTTTTATCACCCAAAGACATTGTAAATCTCCTCTGTCAGTGTTATCTCCCAGAGGCCCATCCACACAATAGCTATAAGAATACTCTATTATGTCAAATAAAACAACCATTTGATGCAATACAAATATTATAACATAATTTGCAATTTTGCCACCATAGTTTCCATCGCCATTTCGCACATATTTAATTTTATAGACACCTAAAAATGTCCTGTTTCCATCATAGCTGTCGTGATCATTTTTTTTAGACAGTATGACTTGGATGGAAATGTGGTTACTGAGTTGTAATAATGCTCTGTGGCGTGAACCTTTTTTTCCACTATTTCATAATCTAATTTTGCATAGTGCCTTCAGAATGTATATGCATACCCCTTGACTTACTCCCCATTTTGTTTTGTTACACCCTGAATTCAAAATGTGTTTTCTTCTCACCCAAATCAAATTGTATTTGTCACATGCGTCGAATACAACAGGACCTTACTGTGAAATGCTTACTTACAAGCCCTTAACCAACAACGCAGCTCAAGAAACAGAGTTAAGAAAATATTTACTAAATAAACAAACGTTTTTAAAAAAGTAACACAAGAAAAATCTATAACAATAACGAGGCTATATACAGGGGGTACCAGTACCGGGGGGGTCAATGTAAAACATGGTGGCCATTTGATTAATTGTTCAGCAGTCTTATGGCTTGGTAGTAGAAGCTGTTAAGAATCCTTTTGGTCCTAGACTTGGCGCACTGATACCGCTTGCCGTGCGGTAGCAGAGAGAACAGTCTGACTTGGGTGACTGGAGTCTTTGACAATTTTTTGGCCCTCTGGTACAACCTAGTTTATAGGTCCTGGTTGGCAGAAAGCTTGGTCCCAGTGATCTGCTGGGCCATACGCACTACCCTCTGTAGCGCCTTATGGTCAGATCCCAAACAGTTGCATCTACAGTACACACAATACCCCATAATGACAAAGTGAAAACATGTTTTTAGTCATTTAAAAAAATCATATCAAATCAAATTGTATTAGTTACATGCACCGAATACAACAGCATGCACCTTACAGTGAAATGCTAACTTACGAGCCCCTAAACAACAATACAGTTTGAAAGAAATACGGATAAGAATAAGAAATAAAAGTGACAAGTAATTAAAGAGCAGCAGTAAAATAACAATAGCGAGACCATATACAGGGGGTTACCGGTACAGAGTTAATGTGCGGGTGCACCAGTTAGTTGAGGTAGTATGTACATGTAGGTAGAGTTATTAAAGTGACTATGCATAGATAATAACAAAAGAGGGGAGCAATGCAAATAGTCTGGGTAGCCATTTAATTAGAAGTTAAGGAGCATTATGGCTTGGGGGTAGAAGTGGGTTAGAAGCCTCTTGGACCTAGACTTGGCACTCCAGTACTGGTTGCCTTGCGGTAGCAGAGAGAATAGTCTATGACTAGGGTGGCTGGATGTCTTTGACAATTTCTAGGGCCTTCCTCTGACACTGCCTGGTATAGAGGTCCTGGATGGCAGGAAGGTTGGCCCCATTGATGTACTGGCCCATTCGCACTACCCTCTGTAGTACCTTGTGGTCGGAGGCCGAGCAGTTGCCATACCAGGTAGTGATGAAACCATGCTCTCGATGGTGCAGCTGTAGAACCTTTTGAGCATCTGCGGACCCATGCCAAATCTTTTCAGTCTCCTGAGGGGGAATAGGTTTTGTCGTGCCCAATTCACGACTGTCTTGGTGTGCTTGGACCATGTTAGTTTGTTGGTGATGTGGACACCAAGGAACTTGACGCTCTCAACCTCAGCAACTGCAGCCCAGTCGATGAGAATGGGGGCGTGCTCGGTCCTCTTTTTCCTGTAGTCCACAATCGTCTCCTTTGTCTTGATCACGTTGAGGAAGAGGTTGTTGTCCTGGCACCACACGGCCAGGTCTCTGACCTCCTCCATATAGGTTGTCTCATCATTGTCAGTGATCAGGCCTACTACCATTGTTGTGTCATCGGCAAACTTAATGATGGTGTTGGATTCGTGCCTGGCCGTGCAGTCATGAGTGAACATGAAGTACAGGAGGGGACTGAGCACGCACCACTGAGGGGCCCCTGTGTTGAGGATTAGTGTAGCGGATGTTGTTACCTACCCTTACCACCTGGGGGCGGCCTACCAGGAAGTCCAGGATCCAGTTGCAGAGGGAGGGGTTTAGTCCCAGGGTCCTTTGCTTATTGATGAGCTTTAAGGGCACTATGGTGTTGAATGCTGAGCTGTAGGCAATGAATAGCATTCTCAAATAGGTGTTCCTTTTGTCCAGGTGGGAAAGGGCAGTGTGGAGTGCCATAGAGATTGAATCATGTGGGGATCTGTTTGGGCGGTATGCACATTGGAGTGGATCTGGGATAATGGGATTGATGTGAGCCATGACCTGCCTTTTAAAGCACTTCATGGCTACAGACATGAGTGCTATGGGTCGGTAGTCATTTAGGCAGGTTACCTTAGTGTTCTTGGGCACAGGCACTATGGTGGTCTGCTTAAAACATGTTGGTATTACAGACTCGGACAGGGAGAGGTTGAAAATGTCAGTGAAGACACTTGCCAGTTGCTCAGCGCATGTTCGCAGTACACGTCCTGATAATCTGTCTGGCCCTGCAGCCTTGTGAATGTTGAGCTGTTGAAAGGTCTTACTCACATTGGCTGCGGAGAGCGTGATCACACAGTCTTCTGGAACAGCTGGTGCTCTCACTCAAGTTTCAGTGTTATTTGCCTTGAAGCAAGCAAAGAAGGAGTTTAGCTCGTCTGCTCGGCTCGTGTCAAATCAAAATCAAATCAAATTTTATTTGTCACATACACATGGTTAGCAGATGTTAATGCGTTAATGCGAGTGTAGCGAAATGCTTGTGCTTCTAGTTCCGACAATGCAGTAATAACCAACAAGTAATCTAACTAACAATTCCAAAACTACTGTCTTATACACAGTGTAAGGGGATAAAGAATATGTACATAAAGATATATGGATGAGTGATGGTACAGAGCAGCATAGGCAAGATACAGTAGATGGTATCGAGTACAGTATATACATATGAGATGAGTATGTAAACAAAGTGGCATAGTTAAAGTGGCCAGTGATACATGTATTACATAAGGATGCAGTAGATGATATAGAGTACAGTATATACGTATACATATGAGATGAATAATGTAGGGTATGTAAACATTATATTAGGCAGCATTGTTTAAAGTGGCTAGTGATATATTTTACATCATTTCCCATCAATTCCCATTATTAAAGTGGCTGGAGTTGAGTCAGTGTGTTGCAGCAGCCACTCAATGTTAGTGGTGGCTGTTTAACAATCTGATGGCCTTGAGATAGAAGCTGTTTTTCAGTCTCTCGGTCCCAGCTTTGATGCACCTGTACTGACCTCGCCTTCTGGATGATAGCGGGGTGAACAGGCAGTGGCTCGGGTGGTTGTTGTCCTTGATGATCTTTATGGCCTTCCTGTGACATCGAGTGGTGTAGGTGTCCTGGAGGGCAGGTAGTTTGCCTCCGGTGATGCGTTGTGCAGACCTCACTACCCTCTGAAGAGCCTTACGGTTGTGGGCGGAGCAGCTGCCGTACCAGGCGGTGATACAGCCCGACAGGATGCTCTCGATTGTGCATCTGTAGAAGTTTGAGTGCTTTTGGTGACAAGCCAAATTTCTTCAGCCTCCTGAGGTTGAAGAGGCGCTGCTGCGCCTTCTTCACGATGCTGTCTGTGTGGGTGGACCAATTCAGTTTGTCTGTGATGTGTACGCCGAGGAACTTAAAACTTACTACCCTCTCCACTACTGTTCCATCGATGTGGATAGGGGGGTGTTCCCTCTGCTGTTTCCTGAAGTCCACAATCATCTCCTTAGTTTTGTTGACGTTGAGTGTGAGGTTATTTTCCTGACACCACACTCCGAGGGCCCTCACCTCCTCCCTGTAGGCCGTCTCGTCGTTGTTGGTAATCAAGCCTACCACTGTTGTGTCGTCCGCAAACTTGATGATTGAGTTGGAGGCGTGCGTGGCCACGCAGTCGTGGGTGAACAGGGAGTACAGGAGAGGGCTCAGAACGCACCCTTGTGGGGCCCCAGTGTTGAGGATCAGCGGGGTGGAAATGTTGTTGCCTACCCTCACCACCTGGGGGCGGCCCGTCAGGAAGTCCAGTACCCAGTTGCACAGGGCGGGGTCGAGACCCAGGGTCTCGAGCTTGATGACGAGCTTGGAGGGCACTATGGTGTTAAATGCCGAGCTGTAGTCGATAAACAGCATTCTCACATAGGTATTCCTCTTGTCCAGATGGGTTAGGGCAGTGTGCAGTGTGGTTGAGATTGCATCGTCTGTGGACCTATTTGGGCGGAAAGCAAATTGGAGTGGGTCTGGGCAGCTCTCTGCTGTGCTTCCTTTTGTAGCCTGTAATGGTTTGCAAGCCCTGCCACATCCGTCCAATGTCAGAGCCGGTGTAGTACGATTCGTAGTAAATGTATTGAAAATGAAATACAGAAATAACTAATTGACATTATTCACACCCCTTTGCTATGACACTCCAAATTGAGCTGAGGTGCGTCCATTTTCTTTTGATAATTTTTTAGATGTCACTACAACTTGCGGCTATGGAACCCTGACCTGTTCACCGGATGTGCTACCTGTCCCAGACCTGCTGTTTTCAACTCTCTAGAGACAGCAGGAGTGGTAGAGATACTCTTAATGATCGGCTATGAAAAGCCAACTGACATTTACTCCTGAGGTGCTGACTTGCTGCACTCTCGACCACTACTGTGATTATTATTATTTGATCATTCTGGTAATTTATGAACATTTGAACATCTTGGCCATGTTCTGTTATAATATCCATCCGACACAGCCAGAAGAGGACTGGCCACACCTCATAACCTGGTTCCACTCTAGGTTTCTTCCTAGGTTTTGGCCTTTCTAGGGAGTTTTTCCTAGCCATCGTGCTTCTACACCTGCATTGCTTGCTGTTTGGGGTTTTAGGCTGGGTTTCTGTACAGCACTTTGAGATATCAGCTGATGTAAGAAGGGCTATATAAATACATTTGATTTGTTCAGGGGCAGAACGACATTTTTACCTTGTCATCTCGGGGATTCGATCTTGCAACCTTAGAAAGAAACACACCTGTCTATCATTTCCCACAGTTGACAGAGCAGAAACTATACCATCAAGCCCAAGGAACTTTCCGATGATCTCTGAGATATAATTATACCTGGGGAAGGGTATAAAACATTTCTACTGTTGAACGTTTCCAAAAGCACAGTGGTCTCCATCATTGGGAAATTGAAAAAATATGGAACTACCCAGGCTCTGCCTAGAGCTGGCCGTCCGACCAAACTGAGAAACCAGGCAAGAAGGACCTTGGTCAGGGAGGTGACCAAGAACCCAATGACTACGTTGACAGAACTAGAGAGTTCCTAGACTGAGATGGGAGAACCTGCCAGAAGGACAACGGTCTCTACAGCACTTCACCAATCTGGGCTTTACAGGAGAGTGGGTAGACTTCCGTCTGACCACTGACAAAATGTTGCCACTTCTGAGAAAAAGGCACATGACAGCACGGCTGGAGTTTGTGAAAAGATACTTGAGAGAGCATAAGGCAAAAGATTCTGTGGTCTGCTGAGACAAAAATTGAACTCTTTGGCTTGAGCGCAAAGTGCTATGTCTTGAGAACAATTACCCCAAGCATACAGCCAAAGCAATGATGGAATGGCTTCAGAACAAGCATGTGAAAGTTTGAGTGGCCCAGCCAAAACACAGACTTGGAATCCCACTGAAAATCAGTGGAAAGACTTGAAGAATATTGTTCACCACCACTCCCCATCTAACTTAACAGAGCTTAAGAAATTCTCCAATTCCAGATGTGTAAAGCTGATACAGACATACCCAAGATGACTCAAAGCTGTAATTGCTGCCAAATGTTCTTCTGCAATGTATTGACTCAGGGGTGTGGCTACTTATGTAAATGAGCTATTTCTGTGTTTTATTATTGATAAATGTGCTAACATTAAAAAATATATTTGTCACGGGGTATTGTGTGTAGATGGGTGAGATTTTTATTTTGAAATCAGGCTGTAACACAACAAAATGTGGAATAAGTCACGGGTATGAATAATTTTAGTTAATGCATGTAGACTACTAATGGGACAATAATTATGTTTCATGTAAAGCATGAGGTGCCTCTGAAATGGAAATATATTGGTTTAGGAGATGCATTCTCTTCTTCCATGTTGTCTTGTACCCCTCTTGCATTGTTTCTGCATTATCTGTTTGACTGACCACGGACTAAATGTTGCAATTCAAATGTTCACTACTGGTTAATAAAGTAAATAGATGTTGTCTACAGTCCATCAAGGAAAAAGTTAAACAGTTGGCATCGTATTTCAATAGGGATTATTTAATGGATGACTGCTTAAAGATTTTATGTCTGGAACAGTTTTCATCTATGCAACAAATGATAGACAGTCAACACAACCATTTAGATAAAAATGTGTCAATTGAATATAATTGCAGGCTAGATAAAACAGGAAATCAGCCAATCAGAGTTCAGCATGTGGTGTATCTTGTATGAATATGACGAATGTTGGAATGTGTTGCCATTTAATTTCCATAACTCTGTCAATGTCTTAATGTTTGCGTGTTTGCATCTGCACCAACTCACCTCTGACGAATGCTACTGAGATGTGGAGATGGTAAAGTCAATAATAAAGACAGTGGCTTGGTGACACAGTTGCAGAATTGATAGGCACTACAAAGGACGGCGACCCTGCACCTGAAATACGCGTCACTCCAGTTGTGGCGGAGAAGGATGATGCTGTCAAAGAGGCTGAAGAAGAGCAAGGAGACAAGGACAGTACTAATGACAGTTCAGAGGGGGTGAAGAAATACACCACCCCAAAAAAGTTGTGGATCCAAAAACAGATGCTTAGAGTCATGGGATCTAAGGCCCACCTAAGAGCTGGAGAGGTTATGGATATGGATGAAGACCAACAAGGTATTTGGAAATATTTCATATCATTAACTACGATGTCCAAAATGTGATTTTCACATTTGATTTGATAGGGTAGTCGTCATATCAAAGTAAATAGCTATTAAAGTCAATTAAAGACAGGGGGAAATATGTTAATTTGTTGCCATTACATCACTGATGTAGATTGTGATGTTGAAGAGCTTGACCATGAACAAACAATGGACGATGAAGAAATCATGGATGTTAGCAAGGAGGGGGAGAAAGAAGAGGTGAAAGAGGAGAAGGATCATCACTTAGAGTTAGATGAGGAGGAGGAGGGTGATACCAATGAGGTTGACGTCAAAGATAATGGTGTTGAAGATGAAGGCATTTATAATGAAAACAGTTCAAAGGGATTCATGACATACACCACCAAAAGAAATGTGCAGATTCAAAAAACGATGCTTAGAAAAGTGGAATCCAGGGCCAATATTGAAGTTGGTGATGAACATCATGAATATGATGGAGAGGAGGAGGCAGAGGAAGACATTGATGATGAGTATAAACATGATGATCACAGTGACATTGACACTAACGATCAAGTTGTTGTTGATGATGATCATGAAGAAGCTGAAGCTGATGAGGACAATCATGACACATATTACCTTGATGTCAAAGATCAAGAGGTTGAACATGGAGAAGACATTGACGATGAGCACAGATCAGAGGGGACCAAGACATACACCACCAAAAGAAATGTGCTGATGCAAAAACAGATGGTCAGAAAAGTGGGATCTAGAGCCAGTATTGAAGTTGGTGATGAACATCATGAAGATGATGGAGAGGAGGAGGCAGAGGAAGACATTGATGATGGGAATAAAAATGATCACAGTTGTGGCGAAATCTGCACGGAGTCTTCACCGTGCACTGCCACTTTAAGAGCGCATGAGCAGTAAGGAAGGAGAAAATGAAGAGAGCTGATTCAGCTCTTTGGGGAGGGGCTCTTTGGTGGCGCGACAGTTTGATTGTGTGTGCTGTGCTGCAGAAGTTTTGTTTGTTTTCAGCGTGTGTAGTTTATAGAGTGTTTAACTCAATCATCGGTGTAATCGCTCTAGGTCGTGGTTGTTTTCGTTTGGGACCGCGCCCGTTATGGATCGCATGGATTAGTAGCAACATTGTTGCGAAGCTTTAACATACAAACCAACAAACCATCGGACAGTCAGACAGTACACATGCACGCCTGAAGACCACAGCTAAGATCTCTCTTGTTCTCTTTCTCTTTTTCTCTTCCCTCTATCGTTCCAGTGCTTTACCCTGCAACAGATTCTCTATTTTTCCAATGCACTTCCTATTGAAGTTCATTAGAGCTGGACTATTATTGCCCTGCCAGAAGTATTTGGACATTTCAGTTAAAAGGGAGGTTGCTTGCAAATTGTGTATTGATATGTGAACTGTATTGAGATGTACTAATGACATGTGGCCGAGAAGACTGGACATTTTTAAGGCCTTTGTTGTGTCGATGAACACCCCCCACATTCATACCCTCTGCACTCATCCACTAGAAAATAATACAGATTATTGCAAATCCTATGTTGATGACTGGGTTCCTTCTTGTATGAAGTTGCTGTTGAATTGCTATGCCATTATTAGTATTAGTATTATTGTATGAGGTATTCTCGTTGGGGTTACCCCTGTGCTGTGATGTGGGTTTTATATGGTGTGTATTCTCTTTTCTCTCCACTGGCTATCTGGTAAACAGGCTACACTCTAGGCAGTCTCTTCTGCTGATGTGTGTGGGTCTGGTAGTGGTTCTCTCTATTCTACTCTTTTCCTTTCGGCATGGTTAATACCTGCCTGGCGCCCGAACAAAAGCTTTCTTTACCCCTCTCTAATAAATACCGCTACACAGTGACCTTGAAATTAAAGATCAAGTTGTTAGTGACGATGATCAAGAAGAATATGAAGCTGATAAGGACAATCATGATACAGATGACCTTGATGTCAAAGATCAAGAGGTTGGAAATGGAGAAGACATTGACGATGAGGACAGTTCAGCGGGGGCCAAGACATACACCACCAAAATAAATGTGCGGATCCAAAAACAGACGATTAGAAAAGTGGGATCTAAGGCCCATCTAAGAGCTGGAGAGGTACTTCCTAAGGATATGGATAAAGACCAACAAGGTATTTGGAAATATTTATAATATAATATTATTATGTCCAATGTACAAAATCTGATTTTAATTTATGATCATAAAACATATCAAAGTAGGGAAGAGTGGGGTAACTTGAGTGTAATGTTAAGTTGAGTCACCCCTTGTTTCTAGGAAACCATACACACAATATATAATTTGTCCAAATATTTAGGGAGTCTAGGTCCAAAACATTGATTTTCACCAAGGCAAATCAATGTATTGTATTAGTCATGATGCTTGTATCTAAACCAAAGTAGAGAACTTTAAGATTGTTCTACACATCAGAGTCTCTATACACTTCAATATGAGGTCTTAAATTTAGCATGAATGTGCATCCTTGTACCTGTGTGGGCTAATATATTCAAAATGTTTGCCTATGGGTAAGTTGAGCCAATGGCAAGTTGAGAAAAATGAAGTATTATTGCTGGAATATAAGGTAACACCAGGGCCTGGCCAATGTTGAAGGTGTTATCAAAAAAGTACAGTGTTTGTTAGGTGTTAAGCTTGTGTTAAAATATGCTTAAAATTATATATATATATATAACACACACACACACAACGGGTCAAAAGTTTTAGAACACCTGCTCATTCAAGGGTTATTCTTTATTTTTACTATTTTCTACATTGTAGAGTAGTAGTGAAGACATCAAAACTATGAAATAACGCATATGGAATAATGTAGTAACCAAAAAAGTGTTAAACAAATCAAAATATATTTTACATTTCAGATTCTTCAAATAGCCATCTTTTGCCTTGATGAAAGCTTTGCACTCTTGACATTCTCTTTTAACCAACTTCACTTGGAATGCTTTTCCAACATTCTTGAAAGAGTTCCCACATATGCTGAGCACTTGTTGGCTGCTTTTTCTTCACTCTGCGGTCCGACTCATCCCAAACCAACTCAATTTGGTTGAGGTCGGGTGATTGTGGAAGCCAGGTTATCTAATGCAGGACTCCATCACTCTCCTTCTTGGTAAAATAGCCCTTGCACAGCCTGGAGATGTGTTGGGTCATTGTCCTGTTGAAAAAGAAATGACAGTCCCACTATGCGCAAACCAGATGGGATGGCTTATCGCTGCAGACTGCTGTGGTAGCCATTCTGGTTTAGTGTGCATTGAATTATAAATAAATCACAGATGGTGTCACCAGCAAAGCACACCATAACACTTCCTCCTCCATGCTTTACGGTGGGAAATACACATGCCCGAGATCATCCGTTCAGCCACACCGTGCCTCACAAAGATACGGCGGTTGGAACCAAAATTCTCCAATTTGGACTCCAGACCAAAGGACAAAATTACCACCGGTCTAATGTCCATTGCTTGTGTTTATTGGTCCAAGCAAGTCTCTTTTTCTTATTGGTTTCCTTTAGTAGTGGTTTCTTTGCAATAATCCGACCATAAAGGCATGATTCACACGGTCTCCTCTGAACAGTTGATGTTGAGATATGTCTGTAACTTGAACTCTGTGAAGCATTTATTTGGGCTGCAATTTCTGAGGCTGGTAACTCTAATAAACGTATCCTCTGCAGCAGAGGTGACTCTGGGTCTTCCATTCCTGTGGCGGTCCTCATGAGAGCCACTTTCGTCATAGCACTTGATGATTTTTTTGACTGCACAAAGTTCTTGTCTTAATATGGCTGCAGGGGCAGTATTGAGTAGCTTGGATGAAAAGGTGCCCATTGTAAATGGCCAGTTCCTCAGTCTCAGTAGCTAATATATGCATAGTATTATTAGTATTGGATAGAAAACACTAAAGTTTCCAAAACTGTCAAAATATTGTCTGTGAGTTTAACAGAACTGATATTGCAGGTAAAACCCTGACGAAAATCAAAACAGGAAGTGGCTTCTATTTTGAAAACTCCATGTTCCATAGCCTCCCTTTGCTGGATTTAAAGGGATATGAACCAGATTCCCTTTCCATTCGCTTCCTCGAGGTGTCAACAGTCTTCAGACATAGTTTCAGGCTTTTATTTTGAAAAATGAGCCAGAAGGATAACATCGCGTCAAGTGGTCACATGAGTTTTGCTCGCGCAACAGTTTGGATAGGTTTTGCTTTTCCCTCTCCTACTGTGAAAGACATTTGCGGTTGATATATTATCGATTTATATATTTTAAAAACAACCTGAGGATTGATTATAAAAAACTTTTGACATGTTTCTGTGGACATTATGGAAACTATTTGGAATTTTCGTCTGTGTTGTTGTGACCGCTCTTTCCTGTAGATTTCTGAACATAACGTGACAAACAAAGTGAAGTATTTTGGATATAAAAACAATCTTTATGGAACAAAAGGAACATTTGTTGTGTAACTGGGAGTCTCGTGAGTGAAAACATCCGAAGATCATCAAAGGTAAACGATTAATATGATTGCTTTTCTGATTTTCGTGACCAAGCTACCTGATGCTAAGTGTACTTAATGTTTTGTTGTGATATCGATAAACTTACACAAACGCTTGGATTGCTTTCGCTGTAAAGCATAATTTCAAAATCTGACACGACAGGTGGATTAACAAAAGGCTAAACTGTGTTTTCCTATATTGCACTTGTGATTTCATGAATATAAATATTTGTATTAATATTTATTGAATGTAGCACTATGCTATTCAGCGGTTGTTGAATAATAAATAGGGCTACCTTCTGTATACCCCCCCACCCCCACCTTGTCACAACACAACTGATTGGCTCAATGCATTAAGAAGGAAGACATTCCACAAATTAACTTTTAAGAAGGCACACATGTTAATTGAAATGCATTCCAGGTGACTAACTCATGAAGCTGGTTGAGAGAATGCCAAGAGTGTGCAAAGCTGTCATCAAGGCAAAGGGTGGCTATTTGAAGAATCTCAACACTTTTTTTCCTTATTCCATATGTGTTATTTCATAGTTTTGATGTCTTCACTATTATTCTATCATGTAGAAAATATATTAAAAAAAAACCTGTGAATGAGTAGGTGTTCTGAAACTTTTGACCTGTAATGTATATATCAAAAAAGTGATTGTGTTGAATTCTGTTCGGGAAATAAAGATAGACCTAATTTAAAAATGTAGTGGTAATATTTTATTCAGTCCAGAAATTTGTAGGCGGCTCAAATAACCCTGTCCCATAGCCGGAGTAAGTTGTGCCAAGAAGACACTTTTTTTGGATGGGCTATGTTTTCAAAACTGCTAATTTCGAGGGACACACAATATCCTGAAATACACTGAGTATACCAAACATTAGGAACACGCCCTCGCCCCCATTTTTGCCCTCAGAACTGCCTCAATTCATTAGGACATGGACTATACAAGGTGTCGAAAGCGTTCCACAGGGATGCTGTCCCATGTTTACTCCAAAGTTTCCCACAGTTGTGTCAAGTTGGCTGGATATCCTTTGGGTGGTGGACTATTTCTGAAACTATATCAGCTGAATAGCCTAGTTTCACTGCCAAAATTAATATTAAACGATTTAGTGTTCAGCGAAATAATAACACAATGTCAAATACAGGTCGCCTAGTCAAATAATTAACATCCAATCACATTAACCGCTACTCTCTCACGATAATTTTACTAACGGTCTGTATGTAGCAAAACGTAGCTGCTGCTCATTCCGTTTGCTCGAAAATTGATAAATGTTAAAAAAAAGTAAGGCCTGCGTCCATAGAGACACATTCCAGCTCTACTGGTAGTACTGCTACTGCCAGCAGTACTACACCTGCACCTGTCGACTACACAAGTTGTTCTGCTTCCATGAGCACATCCAATGCTAGCATCAGTAATTCTACATTTGTTGCTAGCCCAGCTAGCATGGACACTGACAGTTGTGAATCCGATGCAGCCAAAGAGCTACTGCCCCCTTACCCGGGAAAGCACCGAACAGACAGGGACGTTGGACCATCGAAGAGGCACAAATATTATGAGAACTACATTGATTTGGTGTTCACTTATATTGGGAGTAGTGCCTTTTCTAAGACATGTACAAAAGCAACAGATACCATCAATAAGAAGGGGCTAGAAGCGTCTTATATGGTGTGCTACCGAGTGGATAGGACAGGCAAGCCCCATACTATTGTGGAGGTCTTAATTATTCCTGCTGCTGCGGATATGGTTGGGACAATGCTGGGGGAAAAGGCCCCAAAAAAATAAAAAATGTAAAAATGATCTGTCTTAGATCAGTTAGGATCACCACTTTATTTTAAGAATGTGAAATGTCAGAAAAATAGTTGAATGATTTATTTCAGCTTTTATTTCTTTCATCACATTCCCAGTGGGTCAGAAGTTTACACTCAATTAGTATTTGATAGCATTGCCTTTTACATTTTTTAACTTGAGTCAAACGTTTCGGGAAGCCTTCCACAAGCTTCCCACAATAAGTTTGGTGAATGTTGGCCCATTCCTCCTGACAGTCAGGTGTGTAGGCCTACTTGCTTGCACATGCTTTTCAGTTCTGCCCACAAGTTGTCTATAGGATTGAGGTCAGGGCTTTGAGATGGCCACTCCAAAACCTTGACTTTGTTGTCCTTAAGCCATTTTGCCACAACTTTGGAAGTATGCTTGGTGTCATTGTCCATTTGAAAGACCCATTTGCAACCAAGCTTTAACTTCCTGACTGGTGTCTTGAGGCTTCAATATATCCACATAATTTTCCTGTCTCATGATTCCATCTATTTTGTGAAGTGCACCAGTCCCTCCTGCAGCAAAGCACCCCCACAACATGATGCTGCCACCCCCGTGCTTCATGGTTGGGATGGTGTTCTTTGTCTTGCAAAGTTCCCCCTTTTTCCTCAAATCATAACGATGGTCATTATGGCCAAACAGTTCTATTTTTGTTTCATCAGACCAGAGAACATTTCTCCAAAAAGTATGATGATATACTTCCTACGAGCCGGGTTGTGACAAACTCACACTCATTCTTATGTTAAATAGATGTATCGTATAATGTGTGGGTGGCAGGCTTACAATGATGGCAAAAAAACATTGGAGAGTGCTCTGACACTGGTGCTAGAGGGGGTACGCAGCTAAAGGTTGACTGTTTTAAAGGGGTATGGGACTATAAAAAGTTTGGGATCCACTGATCTACATTGATTAAAGTGGATTTAGCATGTGACATCAAGAAGGGATTAAAGCTGGATTCACCTGTTCTTAATGTTTTGTATACTCAGTGTATATGTAAATTGCCTTCGAAAAGTATTCAGACCCCTTGACTTTTTTCACATTTTGTTACGTTACAGCCTTATTATAAAATAGATTTAAATAAAATACAAATCTCAGAAATCTCCACACAATACCCCATAATGACAAAGCGAAAACAGGATTTTAGAGATGTTAACTTGTAAAAAATGTAAAACAGAAATACCTCATTTACATAAGTATTCAGACCCTTTGATATGACACTCAAAATTGAGCTCATGTATATCCTGTTTTAAAATATCATCATTGAGACGTTTCTACAACTTGATTTGGAAAGGCACATATATAAAGTCCAACAGTTGACAGTGCATGTCAGAGCAAAGACCAAGCCATGAGGTCGAAGGAATTGTCCATCTGGGGAAGGGTACCATAAAATGTCTGCAGCATTGAAGGTCTCCAAGAACACAGTGGCCTCAATCCTTTTTAAATGAAAGAAGTTTGGAACTACCAAGACTCTTCCTAGAGCAGGCTGCCCAGCAAAACTGAGCAATCGGGGGAGAAGGGCCTTGGTCAGGGTGGTGACCAGGAACCTGATTGTCAATCTGAAAGAGCTCTAGAGTTCCCCTGTGGAGATGGGAGAACATTCCAGAAGGACAACCATCTCTGCAGAACTCCACCAATCAGGCCTTTCTGGTAGATTGGCCAGATGGAGCCACTCCTCAGTAAAAGGCACATGACAGCCCACTTGGAGTTTGCCAAAAAGCACCTAAAGACTCTCAGACCATGAGAAACAAGATTCTCTGGTCTGATTAAACCAAGATTGAACTCTTTGGCCTGAATGCCAAGCGTCACATCTGTTGGAAACCTGACACCATCCCTACGGTGAAGCATTGTGGTGGCAGCATCATAATGTGGGGATGTTTTTCAGTGGCAGGGACTGGGAGTCTAGTCAGGCAAAGATGAATGGAGCAAAGTACAGAGAGATCCTTGATGAAAACCTGCTCCAGAGCGCTCAGGACCTCATACTGGAGTGAAGGTTCACCTTCACTGGAGTGATGGTTCACCTAACAGGACAACAACCCTAAGCACACAGCCAAGACAATGCAGGAGAGGCTATGGGCCAAGTATCTGAATGTCCTTGTGTGGCCCAGCCAAAGCCCGGACTTGAACCCGGTCGAACATCTCTGGAGAGACCTGCAAATAGCGGTGCAGCAACCTGACAGAGCTTGAGAGGACCGGCAGAGAAGAATGGGAGAAACTGTCCAAATACAGGTGTGCCAGGCTTTTAGTGTCATACACAAGAAGAATCGATGCTGTAATCGCTGCCAATGGTGCTTCAAAAAGTACTTAGTAAATGGTCTCAATACTTATGAAAATGTGATATTTCAGTTTTTATTTTTCATAAATTAGCAAAAATGTCAAACTTGTTTTTGCTTTGTCATTATGGGGTATTGTGTGTAGTTTGAGGTAAAAAAAATAATATTTAATACATTTTAGAATAAGGCTGTAACATAACAAAATGTGAAAATGTCAAGGGGTCTGAATTCTTTCCGAAGGCACTGTAGATATCTTTGTTAGAAAGAATACTATATTTCTCTTGACTGAGTGATGCTGAATGTAAGATTTGGCTCAACTTCCACCACTCGCCCCTAAATTGCTAATGAAAATAATGTAAGATTTGAAAAACACCTTAATTTGTTACCATTACGTCACACATGTAGTGGAGATGTTGAAGAACTTGACCATGAACAAACGATGGATGGTGAGGTAATCAATGTTGATGGCCGCGAGGAGGAGGGGAAAGAAAAGAAGATGGAGAAAGAGAAGGTTCATCACTTAGAAGTAGATGAAGAGGGTGATACCCATGACGTCAAAGATCAAGATGTTGAAGATGGAGAAGATATTGACAGTGAAGACAGTTCAGTTGGAGCCAAGACATACACCACCAAAATAAATGTGCCGATCCAAAACCAGTTGTTTCGAGAAGTGGGATCTAATGCCAGTATTGAACTCGGTGATGAAGATCATGAAGATTATGTAAAAGATGAGGAAGAAAGAGAGGAGTTGAAACAGTCAATTGATGAATATGAATATATTGATGTCAGTGGAGCTGAAAAGCTTGATGTTCTTGATGTAGTGGCTGACATTGCAGAAATGGCCCAACTTCCTGATACTGATGGAGATTACTCTGAAATCATTGATGATGACGATGATGATGAAAACAACAACAACAGTGAGAGCAAGAAAGCTGGTGTCAAAAGGAAGATAAATGTTCCAATTCCCTTTAAGATGTTTAAAAGACTGGGATCGAAGGCCCACCTTAAAGATGTTGGGGAGCACGAGGATAAAGATGACCAAGACAAAGACATTCAACGTGCCAGAGGTATTAATACTAACAAATGTATTTTCACTTAACTTTCTGTAGAATGGTTAGCATAACTTATTTATCTTTATATTAGCTATATAAAACAAGTATTTATTCTTATTTAGCAGCAATGTAATACATTAGGGCCTATGCAATATGACTAACGATTTGAGATAATACCTTCATGAAGAGTCATCTGTACACTACATGATTTTCAATTCTCTAAATTGCACACCTACATCTAGCACTTATATTCTGTAATGACTTGCAGGACTTGGGACAACTGACATAAATGGGATGACTGACATAGGGGACTCCAGTGGTTGGTGGCTTTGATTCCTTGTCTGTAGCCTTTTTATTTAGAACAGAAGCTTATTATATACATTTTCAGTATGGAAAGAAGATATTGGACTAAGCCTTGAGCCTATGGAACTAAGCCCCCTCAAGGCTTAGTCCAATATCTACTTTCCGTACTGCCTCAGTTATTCCATCTCTTTTTGTTGAGGCAAACAAATTATACAATTGACAAATAGATACAATTTATCGATTAACAGTATGTTGAAAACAGTCTCTTTCTGGAACCCTTTGTGTAAGTCATGGTAAAAAATGAAGATAATAGGGCTGCGTGGGTGTGTGTGCTGTTCTGCATTCTGAGGGTAGACATTTCCATCTGGACTGGGTCCCTCCCCCATCATTTTCCCTGTGTAAGCACTAGTGTTATTTTGGGGAACTGACACACGACTTGTGAAGAGCAGAATCAACAACCTTGCTTCTGAATTGTCTAAACAGTTTATTTTAAGAATGAAAGGATCAATTGTTGTGTTAACTTCTCTTCAACATTTAAAATGTGAAGTCGGTTGTGTAGATCGATAAGAAAAAAATCTAATTTATTCACTTTTGAGAACATTTTAAGGCAGCAAAATGTAAAGAGTGTGCAAGGGTTCAGGCACTGGGGGGAATTTGTACTTTTCTAAAGTGGGCTACTTTACCATCTACTGGATTTGACACAATATATCTTGTGAATTGGGCCTTTTTCGAACATTTGCTAAAAACCTGTATGCTACCCAGCCATCATAGATGTTATCTGCATATGAGAGAATTCTGTGACCAGTGCATCATGTCGTCGATGTGGTGTTTGGCAGTGACAAAGTAGATGCCCAGCAGACCAGTGTCGCTGTAAGAGGAGTGGAAGGCCTTGAAGCTTTGAGAAGGGGACAGAAATTTACTTGGGTGGTCCAAAATAGGGGAAGGTTGTCAAACTTATTTTTGATGCTTTAGGGAGGGTTGTGTGTTTTTTTAAATTATTGGGCACAGGGAAGGGTAGTGCATTTTCCCCTGGTTTACATTTGCTCTTTTAATTTTAACTAGGCAAGCCAGTTAATAAGAACAAATTCTTATTTACAATGACAGCCTAGGAACAGTGGGTTATTAACTGCCTTATTCAGGGGCAGAACAACTGATTTTTACCTTGTCAGCTCAGGGATTCAACCTAGCAACCTTTCGATGAATGGCCCAACACTCTAACCATTAGGCTACCTGCCACCCCGGTAGGTGGATCAATTGCCCAGATCTGCAATAGGCTAACTAACAATCATACCACACATATGCAATGGAAATGCATTTAACTTGTATTTTTTATTCGGTACATGGGAATTTAACCTAAAAGTTGTTTTATGCGCACTAATTATTTACATAAGCGCAGACTTTTATCCGCAACAATTCAATTTGATGGAAATACAACTGATGGGAAAATGGGCAGATTTTAGAATATTCACATGAAAATCTGTCGCAAATTGAATGGAAATTGAGAATTTTTTTTGTAACTATTTATGTATAAAAAAAATATGTACCACAATGGAAATAAGTACCAGACTTAATAGTGCAATCACTTTTAAAACTCTTTGTACTGTGTGTACACTAAGTGCACAAAACATCCTAATATATTTCCTCAGAACAGTCACAATTAGTCGGGGCACGGACTCTACAAGGTGTCGAATGTGTTCCACAGGGATGCTGGCCCATGTTGACTCCAATGCTTTCCACAGTTGTGTTAAGTTGGCTGGATGTCCTTTGGGTGGTGGACCATTCTTGATACATACGGGAAACTGTTGAGCTTGAAAAACCCAGCAGTGTTGCACTTCTTGACACACTGAAACTGGTGTGCCCTGGCACCTACAAAGGTTAAAGGTACTTACTGTAAATCTTTGGTCTTGCCCAATCACCCTCTGAATGGCACACATACACAATCCATGTCTCAATTGTCTCAAGGTTAAAAATCCATCTTTAAACCTGTCTCCTCCTCTTCATTTACACTGATTTGAAGTGGATTTAACAAGTGACATAAATAAGGGATCATAGCTTTCACCTTGATTCACCTGGTCAGTCTATGCCATGGAAATAGCATGGCTTGTACACTCAGTGTATGTGTACACTGACCAAAAATAAGTGGACACCTGCTCGTCGAACATCTTATTTCAAAATCATGGACATTAATATGGAGTTGTTCCCCGCTTTGATGCTACAACAACCGTCACTCTTCTGCGAAGGCTTTCCACTAGATGTTGGAACATTGCTGTGGGGAATTGCTTCCATTCAGCCCCGAGCATTACTGAGGTTGGGCATTGATATTGGGCGATTAGGCCTGGCTTGCAGTCGGCATTCCAATTCATCCCAAAGGTGTTTCGTGGGGTTTAGGTCAGGGCTCTGTTCTTCCACACTGATCGAAGGAAAAAAAGAAGTTGTCATGCTGAAACAGGAAAGGGCATTCCCCAAACTATTGCCACGATGTTGGAAGCACAGAATAGTCTAGAATGACATTGTAAGCCGTAGCATTAAGATTCCCATTCACTGGAACTAAGGGGCCTAGCTCAAACCATGAAAAACAGCCCTAGATCATTATTCCTCCACCAAACTTTAGAGTTGGCAGTATGCATTCGGGCACATAGCGTTCTCCTGGCATCCGCCAAACTCGTCCGTCGGACTGACAGATGGTGAAGCGTGATTCATCACTGGTGGTGAGGTTTACACCCCTCCAGACGACGCTTGGCATTGCGTATGGTGATCTTAGGCTTATACGCGGCTGCTCGACCAAGGAAACCCATTTCATGAAGTTCCTGACGAACTGTTCTTGTGCTGATGTTAGGTAGTGAGTGTTGCAACTGAGGACAGACAATTTGTACACTATGTTCTTCAGCCCTCGGTGATCCTGTTTTATGAGCTTGTGTGGCCTACCTCTTCGTGCCTGAGTCATTGTTGCTCCTAAACGTTTCCACTTCACAATAACAGCACTTACAGTTGACCGAGGTTGCTCTAGCAGGGTAGAAATTTGCTGAACTGATTTGTTGGAAAGGTGGCATCCTGTGATGGTGCCACGTTGAATGTCATTGAGCTCTTCAGTACGGCCATTCTACTAACAATGTTTGTCTATGGAAATTGCATGGCTGTGTGCTCGATTTTATACACTTTATACAGCATATCCACTAAGTTGAAGGGCTGTCCACATACTTTTATATATATATATATATATATATATTTTAGTGTTTTTTTTACTGACAAATAAAATCAATCAATCCAAACTGTGCATAGGCCATTTGATGAATGGAAAGAGACATCTGTTACAACACACCAAAAAGTTTAATGACATTAGGAGATTGTCAAGCCAAGCATTCAATACTGGGTAGGCCTATAAAGTAAGGAGGGATGTATTTTCTGTTTGTCGAGATTTTCAATGTTCATTTATTCTGGTGTTGAAAATGAAAACCATATTGACGTGCCGAAGTTGGTGTGCTTTGTTAATTGGTTGTGTGGTGCATTGGCACAGAAACCTGTTGGTGGATTATTCACTGCATAATTTTTATATATTTATAAATATGGCATCAAAATGTTGAAAATCAGATTTCCACCTAGCTGATCATTGTGTGCAGCCGGCTCTGATTTGTAGTGTAATGAAACAGGCAGGGAGAGGGAGCTCGTCCGTGGTCGGCAAACCCTCAACCTTTCTGTCCCGTAGCCCTTTGTGTCGTGCCACAAAAGCATACTGAAGGGGAAAAGTTGATATCCACATTTATAAACACCAGGTTGCTACAGTTGTTATTTGTGGTCGTAAACAATATTTGTATGAGTGGGAAGGGCGTGCAACTTATTTTACAGTACAAAGGAAGGGTCATGTGAAAATATGTTTTGGGTGTGGTCAACGTTTTTATTTATCTTCCACTTTATACAATACACAACGGAGGATCATGTTACAAATATTATCTGTCATGACAATACAAACAAAACAAACATTTGTACAAACAAAAAAACATAAAATATAACTTAACATACTGTTGTTGTCACGGCTGTTGGAAGGAGCGGACCAAGGTGCAGTGTGGTGAGCATACATTTCCTTTATTAATCCAAATGACGCCAAACAAAACATTAAGCACAACAAAAACAAACCGTGAAGCTCACAAGCAAAGTGCTCCAAAAAAGTCAACCTCCCACAAACACAGGTGGGGAAAAGGGTACCTAAGTTTGGTTCCCAATGAGAGACAATGATCGACAGCTGTCCCTGATTGAGAACCATACCCGGCCAACCACAAAGAAATAGAAGACATAGAACACAAAACATAGAATGCCCACCCCAACTCACGCCCTGACCAAACCAAAATAGAGACATAAAAAGGATTTCTAAGGTCAGGGTGTGACAGTTGTCAAGAGGTGAGTGTAGCTTGTGTATCGAAGTCAGGCGCAGAAGAGCAGAGATGAGTGGACAAAGCACTCTACAAAGGCAAGAATTTGCACAGAACGCAACTGCGTTACAAAACAAATGCCCATCGAACCAGTGAGGCAGCACAAAGTACAAAAACACAAGTACAAAGTACAGGCTGCCACAAAGCACGGGATATAAAATAATACACAACATGTAAATGAGGGAATGAATACCAGGTGAAAATGAAAGGTGGATCGGCGATGGCTAAAAGACCGGTGACGTCAACCGCCAAACGCCGCCCGAACAAGGAGAGGGACCGACTTTGGCGGAAGTCGTGACAGTACCCGCCCCCCCCCCCCCCATTGATGCGTGGCTCCAGAAGCACGCCGACACCGGCCTCGGGGACGACCCGGAGGGCGAGGTGCAGGGCGATCCAGACGGATACGGTGGAACTCCCGCAGCATTGAAGGGTCCAGCACGTCCTCCAACGGAACCCAGCATCTCTCCCCCGGACCGTACCCCTACCACTCCACAAGGTACTGAAGGCCCCTCGCACGATGCCTCGAGTCCAGTATGGAGCGAATGGAATACGCCGGGGCCCCCTCGATGTCCAGAGGGGGTGGAGGAACCTCCCGCACCTCAGACTCCTGGAGCGGGCCAGCCACCACTGGCCTAAGGAGAGACACATAGAACGAGGGGTTAATACGGTAATCGGGGGGAAGCTGTAACCTGTAACTAACCTCGTTCAATCTCCTCAGGACTTTAAATGGCCCCACAAACCGCGGCCCCAGCTTCCGGCAGGGCAGGTAAATGGGCGTGTCGAGAGCCAGACCCAAACTGCTGGCTTTCTGGCGCAGCACGGCCCGCTGAAGGTGAACATGAGTGGCGTCCCTTGTCTCCTCCATGCGCCTGAACCAGTCGTCCACCGCAGGAGCCTCGATTTGACTCTGATGCCAAGGCGCCAGAACAGGCTGTACCCCAGTCCACACTGGAAGGGGGAGAGGTTAGTGGAGGAGTGGCGGAGCGAGTTCTGGGTCATCTATGCCCAGGGCACGAACGCCGCCCACTCCCCCGGCCGGTCCTGGCAATAAGACCTCAGAAACCTACCCACATCCTGGTTCACTCTCTCCACCTGCCTGTTACTCTCGGGGTGAAAACCCGTTCCATGAACGCCCTCTAGACCCTCGAAGTGAACTGGGGACCCCGATCAAACACTATATCCTCAGGCACCCCAAGTGCCGGAAGACGTGTGTAAATAAGGCCTCCGCAGTCTGTAAGGCCGTAGGGAGACCGGGCAGAGGGAGGAGACGGCAGGACTTAGAAAAACGGTCCACAACGACCAGGATCGTGGTGTTACCCTGTGAGGGAGGAAGATTGGTAAGGAAATCCACCGACAGGTGCGACCAAGGCTGCTGTGGAACGGGTAAGGGGTGTAGCTCCCTTCTGGGCAGGTGCCTAGGAGCCTTACACTGGGCACACACCGAATAGGAGGACACATAAGCCCTCACGTCCTTAGGCAAAGTGGGCCACCAGTACTTCCCACTCAGACAGCGCTGTCCAACCGATGCCTGGATGACCAGAGGAGGGTGACGTGTGGGCCCAATAGATCAGCCGGTTACGGACAACAGACGGAACGTACAGACGCCCAGCGAGACACTGGAGGGGAGTGGGCTCTGCACGTAGCGCCTGCTCAATGTCCGCGTCCAGCTCCCACACTACAGGCACCACCAGGAGGGAGGCTGGGAGTATGGGGGTGGGATCCATGGGCCGCTCCTCTGTGTCATACAGCCGGGACAGTGCGTCTGCCTTCACATTCTGGGAACCTGGTCTGTAAGAAAGGGTGAAAACAAAACGGGTGAAAAACATGGCCACCTTGCCTGCCGAGGGTTCAGTCTCCTCTCTGCCCGGATGTACTCCAGTATGCGGTGGTCAGTACAGATGAGAAAGGGGTGTTTAGCCCCCTCAAGCCAATGTCTCCACGCCTTCAAAGCCTTGACAACAGCCAACAGCTCCCGGTCACCCACGTCATAGTTTTGTGGTGCTTCGGTGGCGTACCCGAGCGCTGAGAGAGCACGGCTCCTATCCCAGCCTTGGACGCATCCACCTCCACTATGAATGCCAAAGAGGGATCTAGATGGGCCAGCATGGGAGCTGAGGTAAACGGAGCCCTCAGGTGACCAAAAGCCCTGTCTGCCTCAGCCAACCACTACAAACATACCGGTCCCCCTTCAGCAGTGAGGTAATGGGAGCCGCTACCTGACCAAAACCCTGAATAAACCTCCGGTGGTAATTGGCAAACCCTAGAAAACGCTGCACCTCCTTTACCGTGGTTGGAGTTGGCCAAGAACAGGCATTTCTCAGCCTTGGCGTACAAGTCATGCTCTAACAGTCGATCCAGCACCCTGCGTACCAGGGACACATGCTCGGCGTGTGTATCAGAATGTCATCAATATACACCACTACACCCTGCCCGTGCAGGTCCCTGAAAATATTGTCTACAAAGGCTTGGAAGACTGATGGAGCATTAATATATCTGTACAGCATGACGAGGTACTCATAATGCTCTGAGGTCGTTCTGAGCGCCATCTTCCACTCGTCTCCCTCCCGGATATGCGCCAGGTTGTAAGCTCTCCTGAGATCTAGTTTGTAGTTTGGTGAAGAAGCGCGCCCCATGCATTGACTCAATCGCAGTGTCGATAAGAGGTAACTGTACCTCACAGTGATCTGTTTAGGCCTCGATAGTCAATACACAGGCGCAGACCTCCCTCTTTCTTCTTCACAAAAAATAAACTTGAGGAGGCGGGTGAAGTGGAGGACCGAATGTATCCCTGACACAGGGATTCAGAGACATATGTTTCCATAGCCACCGTCTCTTCCTGTGACAGGGGATACACGTGACTCCTGGGAAGTGCGGCGTCTACCAGGAGATTTTTCCCCAAAAAACCCCCCTGTTGATGGGGTGGTAATTGAGTCGCCGTCTTTTTCGAGAAGGCGAGAGCCAAATCGGCATATTCGGGGGGAATGGGCATGGTGGAGACCTGGTCTGGACTTTCCACCATAGTAGCACCAATGGAAACCCCTAAACACCTCCCCGAGCACTCTCGCGACCACCCCGTGAGAGCCCTCCTTTGCCATGAAACAGTGGGGTCATGACAAGCTAACCAGGGTAGGCCTAGCACCACGGGAAACGCAGGAAAGTCAATGAGGAAGAGACTGATTCTCTCCGTGTGACCCCCCCCCCCCCCCTGCGTCACCATGCCCAGAGGAGCGGTGGCCTTCTAATCAACCCTGACCCTAATGGTCGACTGTCTAAGGCATGAACTGGGAAGGGCATAGCCACTGGAACGATGGGGATCCCTAAACTATGGGCGAATGATCTGTCTATAAAATTCCCAGCTGCGCCTGAATCGACGAGCGCCTTAAGCTGGGAATGCGGGGGAAACTCAGGAAAAGTAACAAACAAAAACATGCGTCCAACAGAGGGATCTGGGTGAGAATGGTGCCTTCTCACCTGGAGTGACGCCAGAGTGCCCTGCCTGCTGCCTCGACCCCCAGAGGAACCAACCTGACACCGACCGGCAGTGTAACCTCTGCGGCCACAGATGGTGCACGAGACTGTACCACCTCCGGTCTCCCTGAGCGCAGCACCTCCCAGGTCCATGGGCATCGGCGCTGTGGTGCTGGGGGATGGAACGGACAGACCCCTGTCTGGACATTCGCGGGTGGCCAGCAGGTTATCCAGCCAAATGGACAGCTCCACCAGATGGTTGAAGGTGAGGTTGGTGTCCCTGCAGGCCAACTCCCGATGGACGTCCTCGCACAAACTGCAGTGATAGTGGTCGATCAGGGCCCTGTCGTTCCATTCTGCGCCGGTGGCCAGGGTCCGAAAGTCCATAGCGAACTCCTGGGCGCTCCTCGTCCCCTGCCTCAGATGAAAGAGACGTTCACCCGCCGCTCTACCCTTGGGCGGGTGGTCGAAGACTGCCCGGAAGCGGCGGGTGAAATCCTCACAATGGTCCAGGGTTTTTCCCGAGAGGCCTGAGACAAGGGCAGACACCTTCTCACGGCCCGAAGGAGCCGGGTGGACAGTTGCCAGGTAAAGGTCCAGCTGTAACAGAAAATCATTTGCACAAAACGCAACTCCGTCACAAAAAAATGCCCAATGAACCAGTGAGGCATCACAAAGTACAAAAACACAAGTACGAAGTACAGGCTGCCACAAAGCATGGGATATAAAATAAACCCCGTGCAAACCAGCCGTCTATCACATCCATTCTCGAGTGACACCAAATGGAGAGATTGGAGTGGGAATCAGCTTCATCTTAAAATGTCTAAATGGGGTTGCACAACTTTATTGTATAAGCGGGTGTGCTGGGTTAGGCAATTTTCCCAAATGGTATCCCAGTTCAGGTCTTGCCCCAACCTCTCCATTTCACAGTTCCATATTAGAGTGACACCCAATGTAGAGCATTTAACACACAGCAGGGAATCATAAGTGCCATATACAATTTTAGAAATACATTTGTCATTTTTTTTATTTAACCAGGCAAGTCAGTTAAGAACAAATTATTATTTACAATGACAGCCTAGGAACAGTGGGTTATTTACCTTGTTCAGGGGGAGAACAAACCATTTTTTACCTTGTCAGCTCAAGGATTCGATCTAGCAACCTTTCAGTTACTGGCCCAACACTCTAGACTAGAAAGGTCAATCCATGTGTGCATTATGTGGGATGTTACTGGGGCTCCAATAGCTTTTGACAAAGCACTAAATTGTAGGTTACGGAACCATGAAAAGCCTGGAAGTGAATATATTTGTTTGAGGTCCTGTAAAGATATTAGCTCCATATCATTATACTGTATATGTCTCGCAAGGTATGCACACCCTTATCCACCCACAATGGATATATTAAAGGCGTAATATTTGTCAACAGGTTATGGTTATGATATGAAAATATTTTTTACGATGGGGAAATGTTGAACTGTCCCTAGTGGTGGATTTGGATTTTGAGTGCTCAACCGACCTCTGAGGTTATACACTGAGTGTACACAACATGTCATAGACTGATGTCACTTGTTAAATCCACTTCAATCTGTGTAGATGGAGGGGACAGGTTAAATAAGGATTTTTAAGCCTGAAGACAATTGAGACATGGATTGTGTATGTGTGCCATTCAGAGGGTGAATAGGCAAGACAAAATATTTAAGTGCCTTTGAATGGGTAGTAGGTGGGTAGTAGGTGCCAGCAGCACTGGTTTGTGTCAAGAACTGCAACGCTGCTGGGTTTTTCACGCCCAATAGTATCAAGAATAGTGTACTACCCAAAACTGAATGTTTTGTACACTCAGTGTAGGTTCTAAAGTTACTTTTCAAATGATGTCATGGTCAGGTTGAATACTGGTTTTGTTAAGGCCTTCTTAGTTTCCAGATAAATAATACTATCTGACTAGATAAGAACCAAAATATGATGTCTTTCCTAATCTAATAATCACATTTTCATCTTTACATGTTTCTACAGAAAACCAGTTTACAACCAGAGAATGACGTGCAGTTGTTCTGCATGATGGGAAAATTGCAATATTTAAGTACAATATATTTTTAAAACGGTCTCGTCACACAAAACCATGACACCATGTTACCACCACCCAACCATATCACCTGCTAAATATGCTATTACATTTTTTTTTTATATAACTAATGCATGCTTTAACTGTCACAACTACCTAATTACCATCACTGTAATGCACTACCTTTCATTTTATAGGAACAATTGCAAAATGTCGTATTTCTTTG
Organism: Oncorhynchus clarkii lewisi; assembly: GCF_045791955.1. Classification (NCBI taxonomy): domain Eukaryota; kingdom Metazoa; phylum Chordata; class Actinopteri; order Salmoniformes; family Salmonidae; genus Oncorhynchus; species Oncorhynchus clarkii. Next base: position 250,542 of record NC_092172.1, on the reverse strand, counting down.
TGTGATAGTTCTCAGACAATCCAAGGAGAGGCAAGCAAGAGAAGAAGTAGTAGAAGAGGTAGAAGTGGTCCTTAAAGGTAAATCATGTTTTTTTCTTTTTAATTTCAATTCAAATCTATCTATGTCCTTTTTTACAGTTGGGAGGGATTGATGTACTGATGTAATTTGTAATTCAATAATACCCCAAAATAAACCCAAACTTAATTTCCTAATTCCCTGGCTGGCATATGAAGTAAAAACCTACTGTATCTGTGAACATTGTGGGGTGGTTTCCTGGACTAAAAAGTTAGATTTTTCATTGAGTTCGCTTTTTAGGCCAGGACTAGGCTTAATCTGTGTCCAGGAAACTACCCAACAGGAATTGTGCTCTAATTTTACATGAAGAGAAGGAGGCATTTGTTCACAGGATCATGTCTTTACTTACAGCGATGAGGGATGCACAATCCATGAAAGAGGTAGAAAATAAGAAATTGGAGGTCAAGACGGAAAAGAAAGAGGAGCAGGCCGAGGAGAAAGCAAAGCCTGAGGCAATGCCCAGTGTGAAGAAAGCAGAGAAGACAGGACCCAAAGGTAAGCTAGGCTTGCAGTACTGTTTGTCTCTATGGCTTCTACCAAATTATAATGGCATTTACATATCTATAGAAAATCAAGCCTTCCTTACATTTACATTATTCTTAACCACAATAAACATACTGTAAGTAGCCTGTGGGACAGTGAATTAATAAGTAAGCAAGCCTTGGACAAGGAACGGCCCATAGGGTCAATAAATTAATAATTGTCAGTCTATTTACATATAGGGAACGCTATCTTGGACATACAGTCCTAGCTTCATGTTACACTATGTTACACTATCAATGTTAATCTCATTGCCCTTTGACTATGTGCTGACGACTCCTTTTCCATTACGTATAGCAAGCACATGATGATCCACATGATAGGCTACACTATAGATAGTGGATGTGTGTTATGACGTTGGTCCTCAAGTTTAGAACGGCTGTCAGTTAAAACCCATACAGCACTCTGAAACGCAGAGCCAGAGCTCCTCTATTTTTTAACTGACAGCCGTTCTAAACTTGAGGACCTCGCGTGACAAGAAGATGCCCCTATCCCTCCCGCTAATTGGACAACTTTTTGTTGTCTGAGTGAGGGAAATGCTGTAAATTAAGAGGACTATGTATTTTGACATATGAGACATTGAGGATTATAATAAGTACTGCTTTGATTTCATAAAAGCAAGCCAAACACCAAATGTGCACTTTACATTTCCATATCATAAAACTCATGTCATATACACCGTCAACGTTTATGATCACTATGTTTTATGTACAGTTACAGTATAGCATGTTACTATACAGCCACTGCGTTCCGATTTAGGCATTTATCAGTGCCCAAATGTGCCATTTTCAACCACATTTTTTTTGCAATATTGCTTTAGCGCTTTGTTGCAGGATGCATGTTTTAGAATATTTTATTTTTCTTTTCACTCTGTAAATTACAATTAGTATTGTGGAGTAATTACAATGTTGATCTATCCTTAGTTTTCTCATATCTCCTATTAAAGGCATCATTGGCCTCGTGGTGAAATCCCTGACCGGTTTCCTTCCACTCTGGCAACTGAGTTAGGAAGGACACCTGTTTCTTTATAGAGACTGAGTGTATTGATACACCATCCAAAGTGTAATTAATAACTTCCCTATGCTCAAAGGGATAGTCAATGTCTTTTTTTCTTGTTTTTTAACCAATCCACCAATATGTGCCCTTTTTGCGAGGCACTGGAAAAACTGAGGGACCTTACAGATAATTGCATGTGTGTGATAAAAAAGTAATGTTCAACACTATTATTGCACACAGAGCGAGTCCATGCAACTTATTATGTGACTTTATACTACTGAACTTAATTTGGCTTGCCATAACGGGGTTGAATACTTAGTGACTCCAGATATTTCAGCTTTTCATTTTTTATGAATTTGTAAAAAATTCCACTTTGAAATTATGGGGTATTGTGTGTAGGCCAGTGAAGAGAAATCTAAATGTAATCCATTTGAAATTTAAAGCTGTAACACAACAAAATGTGAAAAAAGTTGAGGGGTGTAAATACTTTCTGAAGGCACTGTAATGTTCGTCAGGTTTCAATAAGAAAGCATACTCTTAATGAGCTTGTGCTATTCATTTTTTATTTATCATTTATTAAAGTTTATTGTTTACATGACCTTTCAACTGTTGTAAAGCACTGTTGTTATTCAATACCAATTATACCGCTCATACTTAGTGGTAGAATAACAAATTGCAAGATAACTGCAGCTCATTACAACTTTCTGTTCATATTTCATTGTAGTGAAATTATGAAGAACTTTCTAGTGACTATGCAAAAGCATACAAAAACGTTGTCCCAACGATGGGCCAATTGTGCACCACCCTATGGGACTCCCAATGACAGCCGTTTGTCATACAGCCTGGATTCAAACCAGGGTGTCTGTAGTGACACCTCTAGCAATGAGATGCAGTGCCTTAGACCGCTGCGCCACTCAGGAGCCCATGACATTTACATGGAATCTGTATGATCTAGTGTCAAAGTTAACTTGAGAAGTTTCAGGGATCCAATGGCAATGTTACTCAAAAATGTATGTTGTCACTACATTTAGAAGAGCCAAAAAAGAAGACTGCCAGATAGGAGAAAGAGATGAAAAAGGAGACAAAACATTTGGAGAAGAAAGTCATCCATGACTTTTTCAACAAGAAAGGTTTAGCCTACTTTGTTTATTCCTGTGAAATGTCAAATCTGTGGGGTTTGTAGGCTAAGTGATAATTTATACAGTCAAAGTAAAATGTCAAGCATGTGAGTTATGTATATTTGGGTAACTTTGGATTTAAAATATGTCATATATTTTATGTTAGTGTACAATACATGACACAAATATTTTAATTTCTAGGTAGAAACTGGAAAGTTTATTAACATGACTCAATCACGCTTTCATTAAAGTTGTGGTGGAACCCAAAAAGAAGGTGGACAAAAAGGTGAAGGAGACCAAGAAGGATGTTCAGTCAACTCTTTGGAAATCTGGTATGCCACTGTTATTTTTTTGTTACATATCTTTGTAACCCCATTGAGCATGTCATTTAAAGCAGGAATGCGCAGGTCGATGAGTGACCCTGTGCTGCCTTGACTTATTGTGTTGTGTTTTTACATCAAACGAAAAAAAGGGCATTGAGCCCGGAGCTGCCTTGGACTGACCTTCTGCGCAAGGTTTTTAATTTTAAAAATAAAATGTAACCTTTATTTAACTAGGCAAGTCCGTTTGGAACAAATTCTTATTCACAATGACGGCCAAACCAGGACGACTCTGGGCCAATTGTGCACCGCCCTATTGAACTCCCAATCATGACCGGATGTGATACAGCCTGGCTTCAAATCAGGGACTGTAGTGTCACCTCTTGCACTGAGATGCAGTGCCTTAGACCGCTGCGCCACTCGGGAGCAAAAAACAAACATATTTTCGTTAAGTCCTGCCTACTCGAATGACCCTGGTGCCATGGCCCCGAACTTGCAAGCTAGCTAACTTTACAGCCACCAGAAACAAACACAGAGCAGACAAAGTCAACAAGCTAGCTAACGTGTTTGCAGATAAACTGCCCTGGTAGCAGGGACAAAAGAAACAAGCATCGTTCTCAGTTCTGAATCAACTCGATCCCCAAAAGATAAAAAGAAGCAAGAAAAATATGGCTCATGCCCAAGCGGATAAACATTGGAATGGATTTTGAAAGGTGGAGGAGTGATGCCAAAATGGCCACCATTCTCATGGACTGGTAGGTAAGTGTTTGGTAGCGTTTTTAACCTGCTAGCTACGTTCGCTGCTAACCTTAGTGTGTTCAATGTTCATGCTAGCTAATATGGCTACTTAGCTAGCTAGCTAACATCTTCTGTATTCTGACTGTTTTGTACTCAAATGAATCTAACAATAGCATCATGTAGCTACACTGCATGAACCCCACAAGATGCCAAATGCCTTTCTTTTAACTAGCTAATGTTAGCTGGCTATAGCTAGATATGCAGATTGTTGACATGATAATGTTTGTGAGTTGGTGATTGACAGCATTTCCGGCACAGGACCACCACTAGCTTATTCTCAGGGAGATACTGGTGAAGAAAATCTGATTTAGAGGGAACCGGAGGCTGTACAAGTTGTGGTTGTGCAAACCCCAACACAGGAGGAGAGGTAAGAAATACTGTATGCATTTTTTGTTACACTTTGTGACTCTTTCATTATTTTGTTGGTAATCGACCAAAATAATTAGCTATGATTGCCTGTTTAGCACATTGTCTGCCTATATACAGCATTGATTTCTACCTGGTGTAGAACTACCCACCAGAACAAATTAAATTAATATCCAGTCAAATAACAATGGCTAATCTGCATGAAATATGAGCCATCAAGTAATAGCATGGCACTTTGCACTTGCACAACACCACATACTCAGTAAGTAAAGGACACTGTTGTGATACTGACTTATTTGGTGGTAACCCCCCCCCCCCCCCCCCCCATTTAGCTGTAGTCAAAATATAGTTGATGGTGGTTATTTTTATCTCTTACTTTTTTTAAATAGGTATTTTCTTAAAACTGCATTGTTGGTTAAGGGCTAGTAAGTAAGCTTTTCACTGTAAGGTCGTATGTGACAAATACAATTTGATTTGATATTCCATCAATATTATGTTATCAAATCAACATTTATTTGGCATATACACTGGATACTGTGGGGTGTATACGGGAATATGACATTGCATTGCATAACCCTATTCAATTAACAATTTGTTGAATTTGTTCCCAATATCAACCTATAATGCACAGGAGAACTTGGACCTGTTGGATGGAGGAAACAAAGTCAGCCATAGATGATGACGAACATCCTAACCCTTCAACTACATTACATGCGTTGCCATGCCTTTCCCACCTTTCACCCCCTACTAGTAGGTAATCAGAGCCGATATGACCTCAATATATACTTATGGCCCTGCTACAGAAGTTAAATGTTTAATGGTTGTTTTGCATGTTCATTACATATTTAATTTAAATAATGAGAAATACATTTGATGTGGTTGGTTTCTTGTGTAGCAGGTTAGATCGTCACATTGACAATGCTGATGACAGCACATGTAGTGTAGCTGAAGGGTTAGGATGTTTGTCATCTTCAATTGCTGACTTTGTTTCCTCCATCCAGCAGGTCCAAGCCATCCTTTGCATTATATGCCAAGAGTGTGCAAAGCTGTCATCAAGGATACTTTGAAGAATCTCAAATATAAATCATATTTTGATTTGCCTAACACTTTTTTGGTTACTACGCGATTCCATATGTGTAATTTCATATTTTTGATGTATTCACTATTATTCTGCAATGTAAAAAATTTTAAAAATAAAGAAAACCTTGGAATGAGTAGGAGTGTCCAAACTTTTGACTGGTAGTGTACTTTTATATATATATATATAGTGCATCTGATTTCCTTATATGAACTCTAACTCTGTAAAATCTTTGAAATTGTTGCTTGTTGCGTTTACATTTTTGGTGAGTGTAGTTTAAATAATGGCATTGGGCATCTTTGTGAATTCTGTAGTGATGATGATGCTATCGTTACATTCCTTTGAGTACAAAACATTCTGAATACAGAAGATGTTAGCTTGCTGGCTAAGTAGCTGTATTAGCTGGCTTGAACTTTGAACACACTAAGGCTAGCAGGCTAAAAACACAACCAAACACTTACCTACCAGTCTATTAGAGCGGTTGCCCTTTCGGCGTCACTCTTCCACCTTTCAAAATGAATTTCAACGTAAACATTTGCAGTCTTTTCCGGATTATTTTTCTCTTTTAGGGTAGAGTTGATTCAGATCCAAGAACCGAGAACAATGCTTGTTTATTTTTGTCCCTGCTACAAGGACAGTTTATTTGTAAACAAGTTCACTAGTTTGTCCGCTTTGTCTGCTCTGTGTTTGTTTCTGGCAGCTATAACTTTAACTTGCTTGCAAGTGACTTTCAATTCCGGGACCATGGCAGCAGGGACATTTGAGTATAATGGATTTAACACACCTTGCCCAGAAGGCCAGCCCAAGGTGGCTCAGGGCTCAACCCTCTTTTTTTCGTTCAAAGTGAAAACCCTACACAAGAAGTGGGGCAACATAGGGTAGCCAATGACCTATGGATTCTTGCTTTAAATTACAGTACTTTAAAAAGTGACATTTCCCGAATGCTTCTCTGTGGTACCATGTTACACCTAACACAAAGTTCAGTGGCAGTTTCATGTTTTGTCTTCCAGAACCCTCCATGGCTTTGCAAAAATGTAAGTCATAATTTACATGATAAACTGAACCCATTATCTGATACACAATAATACACAACGTAACGGTGGACTACCAAGAAATGCAAAATGTTTTTTGAACTAATTGCCCCTTTTTAATGCAACCGCTGTGTCAGATTTCAATTTTCTTTTACAGAAAAAGCATACCATGAAATAATCTGAGTACAGCTCTCAGAGCCCAATCCAGCCAAAGACATATCTGCATTGTTGGAGTCAACATTTGTCAGAAATAGCATTATAAATATTCACTTACCTTTGATGATCATCTGAATGCACTCCCAAGAATCCCAGTTCCACAAAAAATGTTTGATTTGTTTGATAAAGTTAATAATTTATGTCCAAATAGCTACTTGTTGTTAGCGCGTTCAGCCCCGTAATCCATCTTCATGAGGCGCGATCGCTAGGTCCAGACAAAGTCCAAAAGTTCCGTTACAGTCCGTAGAAACATGTCAAACGATGTATAGAATCAATCTTTAGAATGTTTTTAACATAAATCTTCAATAATATTGAAGATGGAATGGGAACGGGAGCTATCTCTCACGTGAACGAGCGTCACGAGCCTGTGGCACTCTGCCAGACCACTGACTGAAACAGCCCTCCTTTACAGTAGAAGCCTCAAACAAGTTTCTAAAGACGGTTGACATCTAGTGGAAACCTTAGGAAGGGCAATATGACAACCATAGACACTGTGTATTTGTAGGCCAAGCTTTGAAAAACTACAAACCTCAGATTTCCCACTTCCTGGTTGGATGTTTCTCTGGTTTTCGCCTGCCATATGATTTCTGTTATACTCACAGACATCATTCAAACCGTTTTAGAAACTTCAGAGTGTTTTCTATCCAAATCTACTAATAATATGCATATCTTAGCAACTGGGACTGAGAAGCAGGCAGTTTACTCTGGGCATGCTTTTCATCCAAACTTGAAAATGCTGCTCCCTATCCCAAACAGGTTAAGGAGAAGTCTATCTTTAATTCTGTGAATAAGACTTGTATCTTTTATCATTGTTTATTATGAGTATTTCTGGAAATTGATGTGGCTCTCTGCAAAATCACCTGATGTTTTGGAAGCAAAACATTACTGCACGTAACGCGCCAATGTAAACTGAGATTTTTGGATATAAATATTAACTTTATCGAACAAAACATGCATGTATTGTGTAACATGATGTCCTATGACTGTCATCTGATGAAGATCAAAGGTTAGTGATTAATTTTATCTATATTTCTGCTTTTTTTCTGTTTTTTTGTAAATTGGCTCTGACCTAACATAATCATATGTTGTGCTTTCACTGTAAAGGCTTTTTGAAATCAGACAGGATGGGTAGATTAACAAGAAGTTTATCTTTCATTTGGTGTATTGGACTTGTTAATGTGTGAAAGTTACGTATTTCAAAAAAACATTTTTGATTTTCGCGTGCTGCCTTTTCAGCGGAATGTTGTCAGGGGTGCCGCTAGCGGAACCCCTAGCCATAAGACAATGGAACGGTGGACTGCCAAGAAATGTAAAATGTATTTGAAAGAATTGCCCCTTAAGAACATTAAACACATAATTTAAGTTCAAGTGCTTAAATTTCCTGAGTGCTTTGCTGTGGAGTACAGTATCATGTTGCACTAAGTTGGATGTATTCTAACAACCCATGCAATGGCTTAGCATAGAAGCAAGTAATTACTGCCGTGAAACTGAATTAATCCATTATCTAATATTGCATTGCCTTTGTTTTCAGACGATGAATCCAAGAACCCTGTCAAGGTGGTGAAGACAGAGTCCACCATGAAAAAAGAACATATTGATGTTAATAAAGAAGGTAATGGCTATTACGGGACAGGTAAAACTAGTCTTATTCGAAAAACAAAAAAATAAGGTCACTAACATTGGGAGATGTAACCCCTCAAATTCATAGACATTCATATTCACAGTCCATGTCAAACACTTTTTTAACCTTTTTGAAGATCTACATTGTTTAAATTCTTGTTGGTGGTAAACAATACATACAGTATGTACATATTCTTATTCCATCCATTTACTTAGATTTGTGTGCATTAGGTAGTTGTTGTGGAATTGTTAGATTACTTGTTGATATTGCTGCACTGTCAGAACTAGAATCACAAGCATTTTGCTATATTCACAATAACATCTGCTAACCATGTGTATGTGACCAATACAATTTGATTTGATGTGATGTGAGTAAATATCAACTTAAATTACATTTTAGTGAAAAAAGCCAACTCGGCTCCTTCATTTATCCTTCATCACAAAGCCCACTGATATTGCAAACCATTTTAATGACTTTTTCATTGGCAAGATAAGCAAACTTAGGGATGACACACCAGCAACAAACGCTGACATCCAAACATATCTGACCAAATTATGAAAGACAAGATTTGTACTTTTGAATTCCGTAAAGTCAGTGTGGAAGAGGTGAATTTTTTTTTGTCTATCGACAATGAGAAGCCATCAGGGTCTGACAATCTAGATTGAAAATTACTGAGGATAATAGCAGACGATATTACCACTCCTATTTGCCACACCTTCAATTTAAGCCAACTAGAGTGTGTGCCCTCAGGCCTGGAGGGAAGATAAAGTCATTCTGCTTCCCAAGAATAGTAAAGCCCCCTTTACTGGCTGAAATAGCCGAATAATCAGCCTGTTACCAACCCTTAGTAAACTTCCAGAAAAAAATGGTGTTTGACCAGATACAATGGTATTTAAAAGTAAACAAATTGACAATAGATTTTCAGCATGCTTATAGGGAAGGACACTCAACAAGCACAGATCTTACACAAATGACTGATGATTGGCTGAGAGAAATTTATGATAAAATGATTGTGGGGGCTGTCTTGCTAGACTTCAGTGCAGCTTTTGACATTATTGATCATAGTTTGCTGCTGGTAAAACATATGTGTTAAGGCTTTACACCCCCTGCTATAATGTGGATGAAGAGTTACTTGTCTAACAGAACACAGAGGGTGTTCTTTAACGGAAGCCTATCAAATATAATCCAGTTAGAATCAGGAATTCTCCAGGGTATCTGTTTAGGCCCTTGCTTTTTTCAATTTTTACTAACGACATATCACTGACTTCGAGTAAAGCCAGAGTTTCTATGTATTCGGATGACTCAATGCTATACATGTAAGCTACTACAGTAACTGAAATGACTGCAACACTCAGCAAAGAGCTGCAGTTAGTTTCAGGCTAGGAATAAGTTAGCCCTAAATATTTCTAAAACTAACAGCATTGTATTTGGAACAAAACACTCACTAAACCCTAAACCGCAACTAAATCTTGTAATAAAGAATGTGGAAATTGAGCAAGTTGAGATGACTAAACTGCTTAGAGTAACACTAGATTGTAAACTGTCATGGTCAAAACATATTGATGCAGTAGTAGCTAAGATGGGGAGAAGTCTGTCCATAATAAAGCGCTGCTCTGCCTTAACTGCACTATCAACAAGGCTGGTCCTACAGGCCCTAGTTTTGTCGCACCTTCACTACTTTTCAGTCATGTGGCCGGGTGCCACAAAAAAGGACTTAGGAAATTGCAATTTGCTCCGAACAGGGCAGAACGGAGGGTGGAGGGTCCGTCATGGCCTGGGGCGGTGTGTCACAGCATCATCGGATTGAGCTTGTTGTCATTACAGTCAATCTCAATGCTGTGCGTTACTGGGAAGACATCCTTCTCCCTCATGTGGTACCCTTCCTGCAGCCTCATCCTGACATGACACTTCAGCTTGACAATGCCACCAGCCATACTGTACGTTCTGTGTGTGCTTTCCTGCAAGACAGCAATGTCCGTGTTCTGCCATGGCCAGCGAAGTGCCCGGATCACAATCCCATTGAGCACGTGTGGGACCTGTTGGATCGGAGGGTGAGGGCTAGGGCCATTCCCCACATAAATGTCCGGGAACTTGCAGGTGCCTTGGTGGAAGTGTGGGGTAACATCTCACAGCAAGAACTGGCAAATCTGGTGCAGTCCGTGAGGAGGAGAAGCACTGCAGTACTTAATTAATGCAGCTGGTGGCCACACCAGATACTGACTATTACTTTTGATTTTGACCTCCCCCCTTTATTCAGGGACACATTATTAAATTTCTGTTAGTCACATGTCTGTGGAACTTGTTCAGTTTGTCTCAGTTGTTGAATCTTGTTATGTTCATACAAATATTTACACGTTAAGTTTGCTGAAAATAAATATAGTTGACAGTGAGAGGATTTTTTTTTAAGTAAGTACAAATGCAAATACAAGGCACAGGGCCCAAACAATCAGCTCAAAGTTTAACAGATTATTTTCTTCAAAACTCATATCATTCATCATTGCACCTTTAACTGTATGTTTTTCTAGATAAGAGTGTCTGCTAAATGACAAACTTATTTTTATACATTTTATTTAGATTTAGACTTATTAGCGTTAAGCCACAATCCTTAATTACTTTTTCAGTCAAACGACAGCCCTGTCACTTGCTAAAAAGCAGAGGAATTTGGCTGGAGAAACGTATTCAAATATTTTGAAGCCATAAATATTGTTTACAGCCAATTGAACATTTTCTTCATGAATTAATTGGTATGTATAATGAACTGAAATTTCCATTGAACAGCAATGACTATTGTATATTGTAGATTGCTCAAACTTTCAAAGCTTATGTGACACCGTAAGCAGCTGGTTAAAGCAAGCACAGAGCATAGAAATTACTACTAACGAATGGTGCATCTTGCTGTATTCGTATTTTATTTTTTAGGACTGATACTAGGTGGAATATACTGTACTTGCCCTGTAACACCAACACATGGTATATCGTATTTTGTCAGCTATAAATATGTTAAATAGCCTTTAAATTAATGTTACTGTTATGTCGTTTTTGTCACATTTTGCAGGCAAAAAGAAACCTGTCAAAGAGGTTAAGGAAGAAAAGACAGCTAAGCTACCAGACATAAAAGTAAAGGTAAAAAAAACAGGTAAAATATTATTTTGACTTGGAAATTTTGAACATAGAAATCTGCATTGGATGAAGTCTGATACATGAATATTGTGTAACGCTACTCTACTGTTCTTGTGTATTTCTAATAGAACTTGAGGTTCTAAAGGAGGAGGCTAAGCTGGTGAATGTTAAGAAAGGTAACCAATTTGTTCACCTTTAACTTATATACACTGCTCCATATACATTGCTCTTATACACTGCTCTTTCCATGACATAGACTAACCAGGTGAATTCTATGATCCCTTATTGATGTCACTTGTTAAGCCCACTTCAATCAGTGTAGGTGAAGGGGAGGAGTCAGGTTAAGGATCTTTAAGCCTTGAGATAAGACATGTATTAAGACATGTATGTGTGCAATTCAGAGTATCACGTTTGAAGGTAAGACCCAGGTGCAGACAGTGTCGGAGTAACAAATGTTTATGAAATCGAACACGGGCAGGCAAAGGTACAGGATGGCAAGCAGGCTCAGGGTCAGGTCAGACAGAGGTCGGTAATCCAGAGTAGTAGGGCAAAGGTTTTTATTTATTTATTTTTTATTTTACCTTTATTTAACCAGGTAGGCAAGTTGAGAACAAGTTCTCATTTACAATTGCGACCTGGCCAAGATAAAGCAAAGCAGTTCGACAGATACAACAACACAGAGTTACACATGGAGTAAAACAAACATACAGTCAATAATAAAGTATAAACAAGTCTATATACAATGTGAGCAAATGAGGTGAGAAGGGAGGTAAAGGCAAAAAAGGCCTTGGTGGCAAGGTAAATACAATATAGCAAGTAAAACACTGGAATGGTAGTTTTGCAATGGAAGAATGTGCAAAGTAGAAATAAAAATAATGGGGTGCAAAGGAGCAAAATAAATAAATAAATAAAATACAGTTGGGAAAGAGGTAGTTGATAGGGCTAAATTATAGGTGGGCTATGTACAGGTGCAGTAATCTGTGAGCTGCTCTGACAGTTGGTGCTTAAAGCTAGTGAGGGAGATAAGTGTTTCCAGTTTCAGAGATTTTTGTAGTTCGTTCCAGTCATTGGCAGCAGAGAACTGGAAAGAGAGGCGGCCAAAGAAAGAATTGGTTTTGGGGGTGACTAGAGAGATATACCTGCTGGAGCGTGTGCTACAGGTGGGAGATGCTATGGTGACCAGCGAGCTGAGATAAGGGGGGACTTTACCTAGCAGGGTCTTGTAGATGACATGGAGCCAGTGGGTTTGGCGACGAGTATGAAGCGAGGGCCAGCCAACGAGAGCGTACAGGTCGCAATGGTGGGTAGTATATGGGGCTTTGGTGACAAAACGGATTGCACTGTGATAGACTGCATCCAATTTGTTGAGTAGGGTATTGGAGGCTATTTTGTAAATTACATCGCCAAAGTCGAGGATTGGTAGGATGGTCAGTTTTACAAGGGTATGTTTGGCAGCATGAGTGAAGGATGCTTTGTTGCGAAATAGGAAGCCAATTCTAGATTTAACTTTGGATTGGAGATGTTTGATATGGGTCTGGAAGGAGAGTTTACAGTCTAACCAGACACCTAAGTATTTGTAGTTGTCCACGTATTCTAAGTCAGAGCCGTCCAGAGTAGTGATGTTGGACAGGCGGGTAGGTGCAGGTAGCGATCGGTTGAAGAGCATGCATTTAGTTTTACTTGTATTTAAGAGCAATTGGAGGCCACGGAAGGAGAGTTGTATGGCATTGAAGCTTGCCTGGAGGGTTGTTAACACAGTGTCCAAAGAAGGGCCGGAAGTATACAGAATGGTGTCGTCTGCGTAGAGGTGGATCAGAGACTCACCAGCAGCAAGAGCGACCTCATTGATGTATACAGAGAAGAGAGTCGGTCCAAGAATTGAACCCTGTGGCACCCCCATAGAGACTGCCAGAGGTCCGGACAACAGACCCTCCGATTTGACACACTGAACTCTATCAGAGAAGTAGTTGGTGAACCAGGCGAGGCAATCATTTGAGAAACCAAGGCTGTTGAGTCTGCTGATGAGGATGTGGTTATTGACAGAGTCGAAAGCCTTGGCCAGATCAATGAATACGGCTGCACAGTAATGTTTCTTATCGATGGCGGTTAAGATATCGTTTAGGACCTTGAGCGTGGCTGAGGTGCACCCATGACCAGCTCTGAAACCAGATTGCATAGCAGAGAAGGTATGGTGAGATTCAAAATGGTCGGTAATCTGTTTGCTGACTTGGCTTTCGAAGACCTTAGAAAGGCATGGTAGGATAGATATAGGTCTGTAGCAGTTTGGGTCAAGAGTGTCCCCCCCTTTGAAGAGGGGGATGACCGCAGCTGCTTTCCAATCTTTGGGAATCTCAGACGACACGAAAGAGAGGTTGAACAGGCTAGTAATAGGGGTGGCAACAATTTTGGCAGATAATTTTAGAAAGAAAGGGTCCAGATTGTCTAGCCCGGCTGATTTGTAGGGGTCCAGATTTTGCAGCTCTTTCAGAACATCAGCTGAATGGATTTGGGAGAAGGAGAAATGGGGAAGGCTTGGGCGAGTTGCTGTTGGGGGTGCAGTGCTGTTGACAGGGGTAGGAGTAGCCAGGTGGAAAGCATGGCCAGCAGTAGAAAAATGCTTATTGAAATTTTCAATTATGGTGGATTTATCAGTGGTGACAGTGTTTCCTATCTTCAGTGCAGTGGGCAGCTGGGAGGAGGTGTTCTTATTCTCCATGGACTTTACAGTGTCCCAGAACTTTTTTGAGTTAGTGTTGCAAGAAGCAAATTTATGCTTGAAAAAGCTAGCCTTGGCTTTTCTAACTGCCTGTGTATAATGGTTTCTAGCTTCCCTGAACAGCTGCATATCACGGGGGCTGTTCGATGCTAATGCAGAACGCCATAGGATGTTTTTGTGTTGGTTAAGGGCAGTCAGGTCTGGGGAGAACCAAGGGCTATATCTGTTCCTGGTTCTAAATTTCTTGAATGGGGCATGTTTATTTAAGATGGTTAGGAAGGCATTTTTAAAAAATATCCAGGCATCCTCTACTGACGGGATGAGGTCAATATCCTTCCAGGATACCCCGGCCAGGTCGATTAGAAAGGCCTGCTCGCTGAAGTGTTTCAGGGAGCGTTTTACAGTGATGAGAGGAGGTCGTTTGACCGCTGACCCATTACGGATGCAGGCAATGAGGCAGTGATCGCTGAGATCTTGGTTGAAGACAGCAGAGGTGTATTTAGAGGGGAAGTTGGTTAGGATGATATCTATGAGGGTGCCCGTGTTTAAGGCTTTGGGGAGGTACCTGGTAGGTTCATTGATAATTTGTGTGAGATTGAGGGCATCAAGTTTAGATTGTAGGATGGCTGGGGTGTTAAGCATGTTCCAGTTTAGGTCGCCTAGCAGCACGAGCTCTGAAGATAGATGGGGGGCAATCAGTTCACATATGGTGTCCAGAGCACAGCTGGGGGCAGAGGGTGGTCTATAGCAGGCGGCAACGGTGAGAGACTTGTTTTTAGAGAGGTGGATTTTTAAAAGTAGAAGTTCAAATTGTTTGGGTACAGACCTGGATAGTAGGACAGAACTCTGCAGGCTATCTTTGCAGTAGATTGCAACACCGCCCCCTTTGGCAGTTCTATCTTGTCTGAAAATGTTGTAGTTTGGAATTAAAATGTCTGAATTTTTGGTGGTCTTCCTAAGCCAGGATTCAGACACAGCTAGAACATCCGGGTTGGCAGAGTGTGCTAAAGCAGTGAATAGAACAAACTTAGGGAGGAGGCTTCTAATGTTAACATGCATGAAACCAAGGCTATTACGGTTACAGAAGTCGTCAAAAGAGAGCGCCTGGGGAATAGGAGTGGAGCTAGGCACTGCAGGGCCTGGATTCACCTCTACATCGCCAGAGGAACATTGGAGGAGTAGAATAAGGGTGCGACTAAAAGCAATAAGAATTGGTCGTCTAGAACGTCTGGAGCAGAGAGTAAAAGGAGGTTTCTGGGGGCGATAAAATAGCATCAAGGTATAATGTACAGACAAAGGTAAGGTAGGATGTGAGTACAGTGGAGGTAAACCTAGGTATTGAGTGATGAAGAGAGAGATATTGTCTCTAGAAACATCATTGAAACCAGGAGATGTCATTGCATGTGTGGGTGGTGGAACTAATAGGTTGGATAAGGTATAGTGAGCAGGACTAGAGGCTCTACAGTGAAATAAGCCAATAAACACTAACCGGAACAGCAATGGACAAGACATATTGACATTAAGGAGAGGCATGCTTAGTCGAGTGATCAAAAGGGTCCAGTGAGTGGAGAGGTTGGTTGAGGCTCACGGCGATTTAGACAGCTAGCCGGGCCATCGGTAGCAAGCTAGCATAGGATGGAGTCTGTTGTTAGCCACCTCTTGCGTTCGGTCAGTAGATTAGTGGGGTTCCGTGTGGTAGAGGGGATTAATCCAAATCACACAACAACAACAAAAATAAGAACAATAGATATAGTTATAGAGGCCCGAGAAGAAAACATAATAATAAAAATAAATAAATTGTCCGATTGTCTATTCAGATAGCAGCCGGTAAGACGTACAAGATGGCAGACAGGCTCAGGGTCACAGCAGGCAGAAAGGTCAAAACCGGGAAAACTAGAAAACAGGCACTATAGACATGTCACGATCATCGTAAGAACATTCGGACCAAAGCGCAGCGTGAAATTGGTGCGACTTTTTATTATTATAAGTGAACCGCACAAAAATAATAAACGATACGTGAAGCTACAGTGGGCTCCAAAATTACTGGCACCCCCCCCCCCCCCCCCACCTCTGACTGGCAATGCACAAACAATGCTTAAAACACAGATAAACAATATAATTATAGAGAAACTCAAAATACCAACAGGTGAGAAATACTGTACTTTATTAATGTTTCAATGGAACCAACCAAAATAATAAAAATCAATGTCCTCCAAATCAAGGTATTCACTATTAATGGCACCCTTAAAGATTATTGTAAATAACATCTACCAAAATTAAATTAAATTCCACTTATTTAAATGTATCTAAGTCTTAAGGAACTATATTGAGCCATTACATCACTTCCTGTTTCACTGAGGTATAAAAATGAGGTAACACACATGCAATATCCCGCTGTCATCCAACACCATGAAGAAATCAAAAGAACTAGCAGTTCAAAAGAGACAGATGGTTGTAGACCTTCATAAATCTGGAAATGGCTACAAGAAGATCCACAAACGATTGAATTTACCACTGAGCACTGTCAGGGCAATTATTAAAACATTCAAAAGATATGGATCAGTTGAAAACCTCACGGGTAGAGGATGCAAATGCATTTTGCCCCCCAGATTAGGGAGGAGGATGGTGAGAGAAGCAATAAAATCCCCAAGAATCACTGTGAAGGAATTGCAGGCCTTGGTGGCGTCTTGGGGTCACCAGGTTTCAAAAAGCACCATCAGACGCCACCTCCACATCCACAGGCTCTTTGGATCGGTTGCCAGAAGAAAGTCCTTTCTGACCCCAAGACACAGACGCAAGCGCTTGGATTTTGCTAAACGTCATTTAAATTATGACTGGAAGAAGGTGCTCTGGTCAGATGAGACCAAAATTTAATGTTTTGGTCAGATACAGCATCGGCATGTTTGGCGTTGAAACAGAGATGCATACAAGGAGAGGCACCTCATACCCACGGTGAAATATGGAGGGGGATCAGTGATGTTTTGGGACTGTTTTAATTCCAGAGGTCCAGGGGCACTGGTTAAGATTGATGGCATAATGAATTCTACCAAGTATCAGCCAATTTTGGCTGACAATTTGGTTACCATTGCCAGAAGGCTGGGACTTGGCCGTAGGTGGACTTTCCAACAAGACAATGACCCAAAACATACCTCAAGATCCACACAGAAATGGTTCAGCGACAACAAAATCAATGTTTTGCCATGCCCATCTCAGTCGCCGGACCTCAATCCAATCGAAAACCCGTGGGCTGAGTGGAAGTGGGCAGTTGATAAGCGCAAACCCAAGAATGTGAAGGATCTTGAAAGGATCTGCATAGAGGAATGGTCCAAAATCCCTCCAAATGTGTTCCTTAACCTTGTCAAACATAACAGGAAAAGACTCCATGCTGTTATCCTTGCCAGAGGTGGTTGCACTAAGTACTAAATGAGGAGTGCCAATAATTACAAAACCTTGATTTTGGTTACATTTATTTTGTATTAAATAATTGAATGATTTTGGTTGGTTCCATTGAAACATTAATATAGTACACTATTTCTCACATGTTGGTATTTTGAGATATCTCTATAATTATGTCGTTTACATTTTTTTAAGTATTGTTTGTGCATTGCCAGTCAGTGGTGCCAGTAATTGTGAAGTCCACTGTATGGAGTGCTCACAGGCAACTACACATAAACAAGATCCCACAAAACACAGTGGGGAAATGGCTGCCTACATTTGATCCCCAATCAGAGACAACTATAAACAGCTGCCTCTGATTGGGAACAATACCAGGCCAACATAGAAATAAAAGTTCCTTTGAAAGGGGTAGGTGCCAGGCGCACCGGTTTGTGTCAAGAACTGCTGGGTTTTTCATGCTCAGTTTCCCGTGTGTGTCAAGAATGGTCCACCACCCAAAGGACATCTAGCCAACTTGACACAACTATGGGAAGCATTGGAGTCAGCATGGGCCTTCATCCTGTAGAATGCCTTCGACAACTTGTGGAGTCCATACCCCGACGGATTGAGGCTTTTTTAAGGGCAACTCAATATTAGGAAGGTGTTCCTAATGTTTGGCATACTCAGTGTATATGTCCTGCATATGTATGCTACTGTATTCTTGACTGAAGTTTAAAAAAGTCAGGAACACAAAAGATGGTCTTTTCCACAGGTACATTTTTTTATGTCACTAAACAATATTTGGTGTGTCGGAGTCTGGCGCAGCAGTAACGCTCCCAACTCTGGACCACACATTCCCCGATGAAAATGCCTCTGCTTGGCTGACTATCGGTCCTTCTTACCTATTCCTCCTCCTCCATTGTCTATTCCCTTCTCACATCCTACTATACTATCAAATTGCACTGTAATGCTCTGTAACTTGTTAGTTGATATGCCTTGACAACGTGATATATAAAAATGTATAAAAAAAATTAACAACGTGATATAAGACAGAATAAATTCAACCACACCTTTGTTTCATCACAAAACCAGAAGGCAACATCGGTCGAGTGAAGTCCACAAAACATGTTGTATGTAACAAACAGTTACATGACCTACAGCATGGTCAAATAAGTTAATGTAAAACCACATGTTAAAATCCCTCTCTCCATCTATGGCTAAAATAGGAAAGGGATGATTTAGCTAGCTAGCTAGCCACAGGAGTAAAAAATGACAATGTGATGTGATTGGTGTGAAGCCAAATCCAAACTGGCTTCCCTTTTTTTGTGTGCCAGGACCATTCACAGCTGAGCTCTCAGTTTAGCGCAATGCTGATTGGCTATTATTTGACACTTTTTATATCAAGGGAGACCAAATGCTCGTTGGCTTCCCGTGCATTCAATGCTACGGGCGACAATAGTGTCTTTTGGTCTTTTGACCAGACCGCATCAGATAGATGGGCTACACATACTGAGACAGAGTGGGCACTATTTAGTTCGCTCTGATACTTTCTCCGGTGAGATACATTCAGCCTCTTGCGAATTGAAGGACATTTAAGACTAAATCCTCCAAAAATTATTGATCTATTTTTTGGGGAAGCCTGGCATCCAGGTTGGCATCCATATTTACATCATTTCCCATCAATTCCCATTATTAAAGTGGCTGGAGTTGAGTCCGTGTCAGTGTGTTGGCAGCAGCCACTCAATGTTAGTGGTGGCTGTTTAACAGTCTGATGGCCTTGAGATAGAAGCTGTTTTTCAGTCTCTCGGTCCCAGCTTTGTTGCACCTGTACTGACCTCGCCTTCTGGATGATAGCGGGGTGAACAGGCAGTGGCTCGGGTGGTTGATGTCCTTGATGATCTTTATGGCCTTCCTGTGACATCGGGTGGTGTAGGTGTCCTGGAGGGCAGGTAGTTTGCCCCCGGTGATGCGTTGTGCAGACCTCACCACCCTCTGGAGAGCCTTACGGTTGAGGGCGGAGCAGTTGCCGTACCAGGCGGTGATACAGCCCGCCAGGATGCTCTCGATTGTGCATCTGTAGAAGTTTGTGAGTGTTTTTGGTGACAAGCCGAATTTCTTCAGCCTCCTGAGGTTGAAGAGGCGCTGCTGCGCCTTCTTCACAATGCTGTCTGTGTGAGTGGACCAATTCAGTTTGTCTGTGATGTGTATGCCGAGGAACTTAAAACTTGCTACCCTCTCCACTACTGTTCCATCGATGTGGATAGGGGGGTGTTCCCTCTGCTGTTTCCTGAAGTCCACAATCATCTCCTTAGTTTTGTTGACGTTGAGTGTGAGGTTATTTTCCTGACACCACACTCCGAGGGCCCTCACCTCCTCCCTGTAGGCCGTCTCGTCGTTGTTGGTAATCAAGCCTACCACTGTTGTCTCGTCCGCAAACTTGATGATTGAGTTGGAGGCGTGCGTGGCCACGCAGTCATGGGTGAACAGGGAGTACAGGAGAGGGCTCAGAACGCACCCTTGTGGGGCCCCAGTGTTGAGGATCAGCGGGGAGGAGATGTTGTTGCCTACCCTCACCACCTGGGGGCGGCCCGTCAGGAAGTCCAGTACCCAGTTGCACAGGGCGGGGTCGAGACCCAGGGTCTCGAGCTTGATGACGAGCTTGGAGGGTACTATGGTGTTGAATGCCGAGCTGTAGTCAATGAACAGCATTCTCACATAGGTATTCCTCTTGTCCAGATGGGTTAGGGCGGTGTGCAGTGTGGTTGAGATTGCATCGTCTGTGGACCTATTTGGGCGGTAAGCAAATTGGAGTGGGTCTAGGGTGTCAGGTAGGGTGGAGGTGATATGGTCCTTGACTAGTCTCTCAAAGCACTTCATGATGACGGAAGTGAGTGCTACGGGCGGTAGTCGTTTAGCTCAGTTACCTTAGCTTTCTTGGGAACAGGAACAATGGTGGCCCTCTTGAAGCATGTGGGAACAGCAGACTGGTATAGGGATTGATTGAATATGTCCGTAAACACACCGGCCAGCTGGTCTGCGCATGCTCTGAGGGCGCGGCTGGGGATGCCGTCTGGGCCTGCAGCCTTGCGAGGGTTAACGCGTTTAAATGTCTTACTCACCTCGGCTGCAGTGAAGGAGAGACCGCATGTTTTCGTTGCAGGCCGTGTCAGTGGCACTGTATTGTCCTCAAAGCGGGCAAAAAAGTTATTTCGTCTGCCTGGGAGCAGGACATCCTGGTCCGTGACTGGGCTGGATTTCTTCCTGTAGTCCGTGATTGACTGGATTATGGCAATAAGAGCTAAGGTTAGGGCGAGGTTTAGGTTGATTAACTACACTTTAACACTTTTGTCGACAGTGTGTAGGCCTATTTTTCTGAGTGTACTGTATTTATTTCTCAGATTGAATTGCAGTCTGAATTGTTGCAGTAAATTGTCTTGTTCGTATTTGATTAGAGCCCAAGGAAGCTAAGGAGCAAGCCAAACCAGAACCTACAAAAAAAGATACAGATATGATTGTTTTTGTTGCATTAAATGTATAATAGCCCAGTTCCTGAGATTAATGTTGTGTCTCATCCAATGATTGTTTTAGAAGCTGAAGTTCCCAAAGAAAAAACCAAAGCAGCTACATCAAAGAAAGGTACAAAGTACAGTGCCTTGCGAAAGTATTTGGCCCCCTTGAACTTTGCGACTTTTTGCCACATTTCAGGCTTCAAACATAAAGATATAAAACTGTATTTTTTTGTGAAGAATCAACAACAAGTGGGACACAATCATGAAGTGGAACGACATTTATTGGATATATCAAACTTTCTTAACAAATCAAAAACTGAAAAATTGGGCATGCAAAATTATTCAGCCCCTTTACTTTCAGTGCAGCAAACTCTCTCCAGAAGTTCAGTGAGGATCTCTGAATGATCCAATGTTGACCTAAATGACTAATGATGATAAATACAATCCACCTGTGTGTAATCAAGTCTCCGTATAAATGCACCTGCACTGCGATAGTCTCAGAGGTCCGTTAAAAGCGCAGAGAGCATCATGAAGAACAAGGAACACACCAGGCAGGTCCGAGATACTGTTGTGAAGAAGTTTAAAGCCGGATTTGGATACAAAAATATTTCCCAAGCTTTAAACATCCCAAGGAGCACTGTGCAAGCGATAATATTGAAATGGAAGGAATATCAGACCACTGCAAATCTACCAAGACCTGGCCGTCCCTCTAAACTTTCAGCTCATACAAGGAGAAGACTGATCAGAGATGCAGCCAAGAGGCCCATGATCACTCTGGATGAACTGCAGAGATCTACAGCTGAGGTGGGAGACTCTGTCCATAGGACAACAATCAGTCGTATATATTGCACAAATCTGGCCTTTATGGAAGAGTGGCAAGAAGAAAGCCATTTCTTAAAGATATCCATAAAAAGTGTCGTTTAAAGTTTGCCACAAGCCACCTGGGAGACACACCAAACATGTGGAAGAAGGTGCTCTGGTCAGATGAAACCAAAATTGAACTTTTTGGCAACAATGCAAAACGTTATGTTTGGTGTAAAAGCAACACAGCTGAACACACCATCCCCACTGTCAAACATGGTGGTGGCAGCATCATGGTTTGGGCCTGCTTTTCTTCAGCAGGGACAGGGAAGATGGTTAGAATTGATGGGAAGATGGATGGAGCCAAATACAGGACCATTCTGGAAGAAAACCTGATGGAGTCTGCAAAAGACCTGAGACTGGGACGGAGATTTGTTTTCCAATAAGACAATGATCCAAAACATAAAGCAAAATCTACAACGGAATGATTCAAAAACAAACATATCCAGGTGTTAGAATGGCCAAGTCAAAGTCCAGACCTGAATCCAATTGAGAATCTGTGGAAAGAACTGAAAACTGCTGTTCACAAATGCTCTCCATCCAACCTCACTGAGCTCGAGCTGTTTTGCAAGGAGGAATGGGAAAAAATTTTAGTCTCTTGATGTGCAAAACTGATAGAGACATACCCCAAGCGACTTACAGCTGTAATCGCAGCAAAAGGTGGCGCTACAAAGTATTAACTTAAGGGGGCTGAATAATTTTGCACGCCCAATTTTTCAGTTTTTGATTTGTTAAAAAAGTTTGAAATATCCAATAAATATCGTGCCACTTCATGATTGTGTCCCACTTGTTGTTGATTCTTCACAAAAAAATACAGTTTTATATCTTTATGTTTGAAGCCTGAAATGTGGCAAAAGGTCGCAAAGTTCAAGGGGGCCGAATACCTTCGCAAGGCACTGTAGTCTTTGTTAAACACAGAACCCTTTTTCACAACTGAGTTAAGCCATGCTACAGTATACTGGGCTGGCCTAGATACCCATCAACAGTAGTTGCTGGAACTGTGCTGGAAAGGACAATGTGAAAAGAAAATATCTGAACAAGCACAGTACGTTTTGGCTTGACTCTATAGTCTGAATCAGGTAAGATTGTAATGTATGATACAATAGCGGCAGGTAGCCTAGTAGAGCGTTGGGCCAGTAACCAAAAGGTCGCTGGTTCGAGACACCAAGGTCTTCCTTGGTGTCTCGAACCAGCGACCTTTTGGTTACTGGCCCAACGCTCTGGGTGAAAAATCTGTTAATTTGCCCTTGTGCAATGCACTTAACCCTAATCGCTCCTGTAAATTGCTCTGGATAAGAGGGTCTGCTAAATGACAAAAATGCATCATTTTTAATTTTTTAAATTCTGATTTAGATACTGGAGCAAAAGAAGAGGCCAAACTAACTCCAGCAAAGAAAGGTGTCAAATTAATTTCAAAATGTTATTTTTCCATTTATTCCAATAATAAGTAGGCCTATGTCTCTGTTTTATGCTATTTATTAAAAGTTATATCAATATCTTATTGTAAAGACTTGTATTTGAACTTAGAAGCTGAATTTTCTAAAGAAAAGGCCAAACCAACTCTTGAAAAAAAAAGTTACCTTTACTTAGACAGATATATATATATATATAAAATACACATACACAGTGCATTCGGAAAGTATTCAGACCACTTAACTTTTTCCACATTTTGTTACATTACAGCCTTATTCATCCATCTACACAATACCCCATAACGGCAAAGCAAAAACAGGTTTTTAGACATTTTTTTCTCATTTATATATATTTTTTTAAATATCACACTTAAGTATTCAGACCCTTTACTTAGTACTTTGTTAAAGCGCCTTTGGCAGCGATTACAGCCTCGAGTCTTTTTGGGCATGACACTACAAGCTTGGCACACCTATATTTGGGGAATTTCTCCCATTCTTCTTTGCAGATCCTCTTAAACTCTGTCAGGTTGGATGGGGAGCGTTGCTGCACCACTAATTTCACATCTCTCCAGAGATGTTCAATCGGGTTAAATTCTGGGCTCTGGCTGGGCCACTCAAGGACATTCAGAGACTTGTCCCGAAGCCACTCCTGCCTTGTCTTTGCTGTGTGCTCAGGGCCGTTGTCCTGTTGGAAGTTGAACCTTCACCCCAGTCTGAGGTTCTAAATGCTCTGGAGGAAGTTTTCATCATGGATCTTTCTGTACTTTGCTCCGTTCATCTTTGCCTCAATCCTGACCTGTCTCCCAGTCCCTGACGCTGTAAACATCCCTACAGCATGATGCTGCCACCACCATGCTTCATCTTAGGGATAGCGACATGATTCCTCCAGATGTGACACTTGGCATTCAAGCCAAAGAGTTCAATATTGGTTTCATCAGACCAGAGAATCTTGTTTCTCATGGTCTGAGAGTATTTAGCTGCCTTTTGGCAAACTCCAAGCGGGCTCTCATGTGCCTTTTACTGAGGAGTGGCTTATGTCTGGCCACTCTACCATAAAGGCTTGCTTGATGGTGTGCTGCAGAGGTTCTCCCATCTCCACAGAAGAACTCCAGAACTCTGTCAGAGTGACCATCGGGTTCTTGGTCACCTCCCTGACCAAGGCCCTTCTCCCCCGATTGCTCAGCTGGGAGCTGGGAGGCCCGCTCTAGGAGCTCTAGGAGTCTTGGTGGTTACAAACTTCTTCCATTTAAGAGTAATGGAAGCCTCTGTGTTCTTGGGAACCTTCAATGCTGAAGAACTGTTTTGGTACCCTTCCCCAGATTTGTGCCTCGACACAATCCTTTCTCGAACCTCTACGGACAATTCCTTCAACCTCATGGCTTGGTTTTTGCTCTGACATGAACTGTCAACTGTGGGACCTTATATAGACAGGGGTGTACTTTTCCAAATCATGTCCAATCAACGGAATTTACCACAGGTGGACTCCAATCAAGGTGTACAGTAGAAACAGCTCAAGGATTATTAATGGATGCAGCTCAGCTCAATTTTGAGTCTCATAGCAAAGGGTCTGCATACTGTTAATAATTTCTGTTTTTTATTTAAAATACAAATCCTGTTTTCACTTTGTCATTATGGGGTATTATGTGTAGATTGCAGAGGATTTTAAAAAATGTAATCCATTTTATAATAAGGCTGTAACGTAACAAAATGTGGAAAAGGTCAAATGGTCTGAATACTTTCCGAAGGCACTGTATATGCACACATTACCATTCTAATAAAGGAAACAACGTATTTAGACTTTTTCACAAAAATTACAGACCGTACATAGTCATAGAGACATGTTGGTCTTGCTATATTCATAGAGAAACACATTTATGTTGTATTTTATTCAGATGCTGCAGCTAAAGAAAAGGTGAAAACATCCCCTGCAAAGAAAGGTAAGAATGTTTTCAAATCTGCGGTTAGAACGCAATTTGTAATTTTTTGAAGCATTTGTAATTTGATAGAGCTTGATAAAGACGGAACTTGCCAAACAAGTAGTTCCTGCAAAACAATATTAAAATGTTTTTGGAAGTGGCTCTTCCTAATCTTTATTATCTTTTTTTCTGAGGCTATGTTTGCTTGAATGAGCAAATTCTCGCAGTATATATCTGGAATTTGGATCACAAATTTTCTCATATCAGTTAAATGTCAAAAAATATATTTGCATGTCACTAAGAATATCACTAAGCAAAAAAACTAACACGTCAATAGCCACTAAAATGTTGAAACATGATTTTGTCATGACTTCAGTACCATTTGCTTGATTTTGCGAGCCCACAACTAGTGTATCGACATTAGCTAGCTAATGTTAACATGCTTGCAACGCTAGTCATCATATGCTACTATAGAATAATTAGCTTGCATTAGCTAGCTAGCATTAGCTACCTCACTAGCCAGCATACCAAGCTCTAGTCCAATGGAAACCGATGATATCCTGCTGGTTACGTGGCTAGGTAGATGACCAGAGGTGAAAGTGAGGTCCTTATGAGATTCAAGGTTTTAACAAGTGCCATTGTGCAGAAATCGTAGAGAAAATACTGATTGATGAGCAAGTTAGATGGTAAGATAGCTGTGACAGTTATCAGTTTGCATGCACAAATGCTTGACAACACATTCTATTGAAGTCAAGAAGGCATGCAGAACAGACTGCCTCTCTGAGACTGGAGAGCCCCATCTAACTAGTGAGCAGAGGGGTACAAAATCAGTTGCATAGCTCAAACAATTACGTTTTGTTCCAGTCAATGACAATACATGTTGCAAAGTAAATACCTGCGTCAAATACACAATATATACAGAAGTATTTGGACACCCCTTCAAATTAGTGGATTCGGCTATTTCAGCCACACCTGTTGCTGACTTGTTTAAAATTTATCACACAGCCATGCAATCACCATAGACAAACATGGCAGTAGAATGGTCTTACTGAAGAGCTCAGGGACTTTCAACGTTGCACCGTCATAGGATTCCACCATACTAACAAGACTGTTAGTCAAATTTCTGCCCTGCTAGAGCTGCCCTGGTCAACTGTAAGTGCTGTTGTGAAGTGGAAACGTCTAGGAGCAACAATGGTTTATGCTCAAAGTGGTAGGCCACACAAGCTCACAGAATGGGACCACCGAGTGCTGAAGAACGTATTGCTTAAAAATCATGTGTATTCGGTTGCAACACTCACTATCGAGTTCCAAACTACCTCTGGAACAGTGGTGAAAAAAGTACCCAATAGTCATACTTGAGTAAAAGTAAAGATACCTTAATAGGAAATGACAGAAGTAAAAGCGAAAGTCACCCAGTAAAATACTACTTGAGTAAAAGTCTAAAAGTATTTGGTGTTAAATATACTTAAGTATCAAAAGGAAATGTAATTGCTAAAATATACTTACAGTGCCTTGCGAAAGTATTCGGACCCCTTGAACTTTGCGACCTTTTGCCAAATTTCAGGCTTCAAACATAAAGATATAAAACTGTATTTTTTTTGTGAAGAATCAACAACAAGTGGGACACAATCATGAAGTGGAACGACATTTATTGGATATTTCAAACTTTTTTAACAAATCAAAAACTGAAAAATTGGGCGTGCAAAATTATTCAGCCCCCTTAAGTTAATACTTTGTAGCGCCACCTTTTGCTGCGATTACAGCTGTAAGTCGCTTGGGGTATGTCTCTATCAGTTTTGCACATCGAGAGACTGACATTTTTTCCCATTCCTCCTTGCAAAACAGCTCGAGCTCAGTGAGGTTGGATGGAGAGCATTTGTGAACAGCAGTTTTCAGTTCTTTCCACAGATTCTCGATTGGATTCAGGTCTGGACTTTGACTTGGCCATTCTAACATCGGGATATGTTTATTTTTGAACCATTCCATTGTAGATTTTGCTTTATGTTTTGGATCATTGTCTTGTTGGAAGACAAATCTCCGTCCCAGTCTCAGGTCTTTTGCAGACTCCATCAGGTTTTCTTCCAGAATGGTCCTGTATTTGGCTCCATCCATCTTCCCATCAATTTTAACCATCTTCCCTGTCCCTGCTGAAGAAAAGCAGGCCCAAACCATGATGCTGCCACCACCATGTTTGACAGTGGGGATGGTGTGTTCAGCTGTGTTGCTTTTACACCAAACATAACGTTTTGCATTGTTGCCAAAAAGTTCAATTTTGGTTTCATCTGACCAGAGCACCTTCTTCCACATGTTTGGTGTGTCTCCCAGGTGGCTTGTGGCAAACTTTAAACGACACTTTTTATGGATATCTTTAAGAAATGGCTTTCTTCTTGCCACTCTTCCATAAAGGCCAGATTTGTGCAATATATACGACTGATTGTTGTCCTATGGACAGAGTCTCCCACCTCAGCTGTAGATCTCTGCAGTTCATCCAGAGTGATCATGGGCCTCTTGGCTGCATCTCTGATCAGTCTTCTCCTTGTATGAGCTGAACGTTTAGAGGGACAGCCAGGTCTTGGTAGATTTGCAGTGGTCTGATACTCCTTCCATTTCAATATTATCGCTTGCACAGTGCTCCTTGGGATGTTTAAAGCTTGGGAAATATTTTTGTATCCAAATCCGGCTTTAAACTTCTTCACAACAGTATCTCGGACCTGCCTGGTGTGTTCCTTGTTCTTCATGATGCTCTCTGCGCTTTTAACGGACCTCTGAGACTATCGCAGTGCAGGTGCATTTATACGGAGACTTGATTACACACAGGTGGATTGTATTTATCATCATTAGTCATTTAGGTCAACATTGGATCATTCAGAGATCCTCACTGAACTTCTGGAGAGAGTTTGCTGCACTGAAAGTAAAGGGGCTGAATAATTTTGCACGCCCAAATTTCAGTTTTTAAAAAAGTTTGATATATCCAATAAATGTCGTTCCCACTTCATGATTGTGTCCCACTTGTTGTTGATTCTTCACAAAAAAATACAGTTTTATATCTTTATGTTTGAAGCCTGAAATGTGGCAAAAGGTCGCAAAGTTCAAGGGGGCTGAATACTTTCGCAAGGCACTGTATATCAGATTATACAATAATCCAATTAAATAATCATATATACTGCATGTATGTTTGTATCAATATTTGACATAGATGCTGCAGTTATTAAAGAAAAGGTGAAATCAGCCCCTGCAAAGAAAGGTAAAAATGTTTTCAAATCTGTGGTTAATATGTCATTTGATAGTGTTTGATAGAGGCTGAAAGTCACTATTTACTGAGAAGCTGAATTTAGCAGTGAGAAGACCAAACCAGCTCTTGCAAAGAAATAAATAAATAGCCCAATTCTTTAGATTAATTTTGTGTCTTCTCCAATGATAGTTTTAGAAGCTGAAATTCACAAAGAAAACGCCAAAGCAGCTTCATCAAAGAAAGGTATGGATAACTTTTTTCTTTAGACTTGAAACAAAAAACGCTAGTCTTACTCTAAATAGATGTCTGCCACAGAGTGTGCTTCATTTCTCTCTCAAACAAATACTCAGTATGGGTTTGAATCAATTGCAGTTTGAACCTTTGCTGTATATGTTATCATTCTTGTTTAATTAGAGTCCAAGGAAACTAAGGAACAAGCCAAACCAGAGCCTTCAAAAGAAGGTACAGATAGGATATTTTTTTCTGGCTTCAAAATGTATAATGGCGTAATTCTTGAGATTCATGTTGTGTTGTCTTGTCCAATGCTTGTTTTAGACAGTGAAGTTCCCAAAGAACAGACCAAAGCAGCTACATCAAAGAAAGGTACAAAGTATTCTTTGTGTACCACAGAACCCATTTTCGCATTACTGAGCCAAGCCAGCCTACAGTATACTTGGCTGGCCTAGATACTCATCAACCATAGCTGCTGGAATTGTGCTGGAAAGGACAATGTGAAAAGAAAATATCTAAACGAGCACAGTTCAGTTTGGCTTGGCCCGATAATCTGAATCAGATAAGCCTGTGTTGTATGACAGAAGGTCCAGTTTATTAAATCTTTTTTTTTCTGATTTAGATGCTGAAGCAAAAGAAAAGGCCAAATTAGCTCCAGAAAAGAAAGGTATGAAATTATTTTTGAATTGTTAATTTTCCACTTATTCCAACAATAAGTAGGCAGCCTATGTGTCCATTTTATGCTATTTATAAAACATTCAATAAGTTATTATTGTAAGGACTGTTGTACGTGAACTTAGAAGCTGAAGTTTCCAAAGAAAAAGCCAAAGTAACTCCTTCAAATGAAGGTAACCGAATGTATTGATTTTTAACACCACCAATATAATATTACAGACAGTACATCATCTCAGAGAAAAACATGTATCCTGCTATATTCATAGAGAAACACAATTATGTTGCTTTTGATTCAGATGCTGCAGTTATTAAAGAAAAGGTCAAATCAGCCCCTGCAAAGAAAGGTAAGAATTTGGTTAGTATGTAATTAGGAATTTGTTATAATATTTGTTTGCATTGTGTTGTATTTATTTAAATTCACGGCATATTTTTTGTTACTTTCATTGTTTATAAATGTTTATAATCTCTTCCAAATGTGACAAATCTAAATTCAGAGTTAGCAATTGAAAATGCACTCACTACTGTAAATAGTTCTGGATAAGAGTGTCTGTTAAATGACAAAAATTGTAAATGTAAAATAAATATTGAGGTGAACAGATAGCCATAACAAATTATTTAATTTAAATGTAAATATGTATTTTCTCTTTGCACACAAATGTTATTTTGCAATATTGTGTATTGTTTGATAAGCAGTATATTACATTTAAGAACATATGTATTCTGTACAATAATTTAGTGTATAATATATATCAGATTATACAATAATCCAATTAAATAATCATATATACTGCATGTATGTTTGTATCAATATTTGACATAGATGCTGCAGTTATTAAAGAAAAGGTGAAATCAGCCCCTGCAAAGAAAGGTAAAAATGTTTTCAAATCTGTGGTTAATATGTCATTTGATAGTGTTTGATAGAGGCTGAAAGTCACTATTTACTGAGAAGCTGAATTTAGCAGTGAGAAGACCAAACCAGCTCTTGCAAAGAAATAAATAAATAGCCCAATTCTTTAGATTAATTTTGTGTCTTCTCCAATTATAGTTTTAGAAGCTGAAATTCACAAAGAAAACGCCAAAGCAGCTTCATCAAAGAAAGGTATGGATAACTTTTTTCTTTAGACTTGAAACAAAAAACGCTAGTCTTACTCTAAATAGATGTCTGCCACAGAGTGTGCTTCATTTCTCTCTCAAACAAATACTCAGTATGGGTTTGAATCAATTGCAGTTTGAACCTTTGCTGTATATGTTATCATTCTTGTTTAATTAGAGTCCAAGGAAACTAAGGAACAAGCCAAACCAGAGCCTTCAAAAGAAGGTACAGATAGGATATTTTTTTCTGGCTTCAAAATGTATAATGGCGTAATTCTTGAGATTCATGTTGTGTTGTCTTGTCCAATGCTTGTTTTAGAGAGTGAAGTTCCCAAAGAACAGACCAAAGCAGCTACATCAAAGAAAGGTACAAAGTATTCTTTGTGTACCACAGAACCCATTTTCGCATTACTGAGCCAAGCCAGCCTACAGTATACTTGGCTGGCCTAGATACTCATCAATCATAGCTGCTGGAATTGTGCTGGAAAGGACAATGTGAAAAGAAAATATCTAAACGAGCACAGTTCAGTTTGGCTTGGCCCGATAATCTGAATCAGATAAGCCTGTGTTGTATGACAGAAGGTCCAGTTTATTAAATCTTTTTTTTTCTGATTTAGATGCTGAAGCAAAAGAAAAGGCCAAATTAGCTCCAGAAAAGAAAGGTATGAAATTATTTTTGAATTGTTAATTTTCCACTTATTCCAATAATAAGTAGGCAGCCTATGTGTCCATTTTATGCTATTTATAAAACATTCAATAAGTTATTATTGTAAGGACTGTTGTACGTGAACTTAGAAGCTGAAGTTTCCAAAGAAAAAGCCAAAGTAACTCCTTCAAATGAAGGTAACCGAATGTATTGATTTTTAACACCACCAATATAATATTACAGACAGTACATCATCTCAGAGAAAAACATGTATCCTGCTATATTCATAGAGAAACACAATTATGTTGCTTTTGATTCAGATGCTGCAGTTATTAAAGAAAAGGTCAAATCAGCCCCTGCAAAGAAAGGTAAGAATTTGGTTAGTATGTAATTAGGAATTTGTTATAATATTTGTTTGCATTGTGTTGTATTTATTTAAATTCACGGCATATTTTTTGTTACTTTCATTGTTTATAAATGTTTATAATCTCTTCCAAATGTGACAAATCTAAATTCAGAGTTAGCAATTGAAAATGCACTCACTACTGTAAATAGTTCTGGATAAGAGTGTCTGTTAAATGACAAAAATTGTAAATGTAAAATAAATATTGAGGTGAACAGATAGCCATAACAAATTATTTAATTTAAATGTAAATATGTATTTTCTCTTTGCACACAAATGTTATTTTGCAATATTGTGTATTGTTTGATAAGCAGTATATTACATTTAAGAACATATGTATTCTGTACAATAATTTAGTGTATAATATATATCAGATTATACAATAATCCAATTAAATAATCATATATACTGCATGTATGTTTGTATCAATATTTGACATAGATGCTGCAGTTATTAAAGAAAAGGTGAAATCAGCCCCTGCAAAGAAAGGTAAAAATGTTTTCAAATCTGTGGTTAATACGTCATTTGATAGTGTTTGATAGAGGCTGAAAGTCACTATTTTACTGAGAAGCTGAATTTAGCAGTGAGAAGACCAAACCAGCTCTTGCAAAGAAATAAATAAATAGCCCAATTCTTTAGATTAATTTTGTGTCTTCTCCAATTATAGTTTTAGAAGCTGAAATTCACAAAGAAAACGCCAAAGCAGCTTCATCAAAGAAAGGTATGGATAACTTTTTTCTTTAGACTTGAAACAAAAAACGCTAGTCTTACTCTAAATAGATGTCTGCCACAGAGTGTGCTTCATTTCTCTCTCAAACAAATACTCAGTATGGGTTTGAATCAATTGCAGTTTGAACCTTTGCTGTATATGTTATCATTCTTGTTTAATTAGAGTCCAAGGAAACTAAGGAACAAGCCAAACCAGAGCCTTCAAAAGAAGGTACAGATAGGATATTTTTTTTCTGGCTTCAAAATGTATAATGGCGTAATTCTTGAGATTCATGTTGTGTTGTCTTGTCCAATGCTTGTTTTAGACAGTGAAGTTCCCAAAGAACAGACCAAAGCAGCTACATCAAAGAAAGGTACAAAGTATTCTTTGTGTACCACAGAACCCATTTTCGCATTACTGAGCCAAGCCAGCCTACAGTATACTTGGCTGGCCTAGATACTCATCAATCATAGCTGCTGGAATTGTGCTGGAAAGGACAATGTGAAAAGAACATATCTAAACGAGCACAGTTCAGTTTGGCTTGGCCCGATAATCTGAATCAGATAAGCCTGTGTTGTATGACAGAAGGTCCAGTTTATTAAATCTTTTTTTTTCTGATTTAGATGCTGAAGCAAAAGAAAAGGCCAAATTAGCTCCAGAAAAGAAAGGTATGAAATTATTTTTGAATTGTTAATTTTCCACTTATTCCAATAATAAGTAGGCAGCCTATGTGTCCATTTTATGCTATTTATAAAACATTCAATAAGTTATTATTGTAAGGACTGTTGTACGTGAACTTAGAAGCTGAAGTTTCCAAAGAAAAAGCCAAAGTAACTCCTTCAAATGAAGGTAACCGAATGTATTGATTTTTAACACCACCAATATAATATTACAGACAGTACATCATCTCAGAGAAAAACATGTATCCTGCTATATTCATAGAGAAACACAATTATGTTGCTTTTGATTCAGATGCTGCAGTTATTAAAGAAAAGGTCAAATCAGCCCCTGCAAAGAAAGGTAAGAATTTGGTTAGTATGTAATTAGGAATTTGTTATAATATTTGTTTGCATTGTGTTGTATTTATTTAAATTCACGGCATATTTTTTGTTACTTTCATTGTTTATAAATGTTTATAATCTCTTCCAAATGTGACAAATCTAAATTCAGAGTTAGCAATTGAAAATGCACTCACTACTGTAAATAGTTCTGGATAAGAGTGTCTGTTAAATGACAAAAATTGTAAATGTAAAATAAATATTGAGGTGAACAGATAGCCATAACAAATTATTTAATTTAAATGTAAATATGTATTTTCTCTTTGCACACAAATGTTATTTTGCAATATTGTGTATTGTTTGATAAGCAGTATATTACATTTAAGAACATATGTATTCTGTACAATAATTTAGTGTATAATATATATCAGATTATACAATAATCCAATTAAATAATCATATATACTGCATGTATGTTTGTATCAATATTTGACATAGATGCTGCAGTTATTAAAGAAAAGGTGAAATCAGCCCCTGCAAAGAAAGGTAAAAATGTTTTCAAATCTGTGGTTAATATGTCATTTGATAGTGTTTGATAGAGGCTGAAAGTCACTATTTACTGAGAAGCTGAATTTAGCAGTGAGAAGACCAAACCAGCTCTTGCAAAGAAATAAATAAATAGCCCAATTCTTTAGATTAATTTTGTGTCTTCTCCAATTATAGTTTTAGAAGCTGAAATTCACAAAGAAAACGCCAAAGCAGCTTCATCAAAGAAAGGTATGGATAACTTTTTTCTTTAGACTTGAAACAAAAAACGCTAGTCTTACTCTAAATAGATGTCTGCCACAGAGTGTGCTTCATTTCTCTCTCAAACAAATACTCAGTATGGGTTTGAATCAATTGCAGTTTGAACCTTTGCTGTATATGTTATCATTCTTGTTTAATTAGAGTCCAAGGAAACTAAGGAACAAGCCAAACCAGAGCCTTCAAAAGAAGGTACAGATAGGATATTTTTTTCTGGCTTCAAAATGTATAATGGCGTAATTCTTGAGATTCATGTTGTGTTGTCTTGTCCAATGCTTGTTTTAGAGAGTGAAGTTCCCAAAGAACAGACCAAAGCAGCTACATCAAAGAAAGGTACAAAGTATTCTTTGTGTACCACAGAACCCATTTTCGCATTACTGAGCCAAGCCAGCCTACAGTATACTTGGCTGGCCTAGATACTCATCAATCATAGCTGCTGGAATTGTGCTGGAAAGGACAATGTGAAAAGAAAATATCTAAACGAGCACAGTTCAGTTTGGCTTGGCCCGATAATCTGAATCAGATAAGCCTGTGTTGTATGACAGAAGGTCCAGTTTATTAAATCTTTTTTTTTCTGATTTAGATGCTGAAGCAAAAGAAAAGGCCAAATTAGCTCCAGAAAAGAAAGGTATGAAATTATTTTTGAATTGTTAATTTTCCACTTATTCCAATAATAAGTAGGCAGCCTATGTGTCCATTTTATGCTATTTATAAAACATTCAATAAGTTATTATTGTAAGGACTGTTGTACGTGAACTTAGAAGCTGAAGTTTCCAAAGAAAAAGCCAAAGTAACTCCTTCAAATGAAGGTAACCGAATGTATTGATTTTTAACACCACCAATATAATATTACAGACAGTACATCATCTCAGAGAAAAACATGTATCCTGCTATATTCATAGAGAAACACAATTATGTTGCTTTTGATTCAGATGCTGCAGTTATTAAAGAAAAGGTCAAATCAGCCCCTGCAAAGAAAGGTAAGAATTTGGTTAGTATGTAATTAGGAATTTGTTATAATATTTGTTTGCATTGTGTTGTATTTATTTAAATTCACGGCATATTTTTTGTTACTTTCATTGTTTATAAATGTTTATAATCTCTTCCAAATGTGACAAATCTAAATTCAGAGTTAGCAATTGAAAATGCACTCACTACTGTAAATAGTTCTGGATAAGAGTGTCTGTTAAATGACAAAAATTGTAAATGTAAAATAAATATTGAGGTGAACAGATAGCCATAACAAATTATTTAATTTAAATGTAAATATGTATTTTCTCTTTGCACACAAATGTTATTTTGCAATATTGTGTATTGTTTGATAAGCAGTATATTACATTTAAGAACATATGTATTCTGTACAATAATTTAGTGTATAATATATATCAGATTATACAATAATCCAATTAAATAATCATATATACTGCATGTATGTTTGTATCAATATTTGACATAGATGCTGCAGTTATTAAAGAAAAGGTGAAATCAGCCCCTGCAAAGAAAGGTAAAAATGTTTTCAAATCTGTGGTTAATACGTCATTTGATAGTGTTTGATAGAGGCTGAAAGTCACTATTTTACTGAGAAGCTGAATTTAGCAGTGAGAAGACCAAACCAGCTCTTGCAAAGAAATAAATAAATAGCCCAATTCTTTAGATTAATTTTGTGTCTTCTCCAATTATAGTTTTAGAAGCTGAAATTCACAAAGAAAACGCCAAAGCAGCTTCATCAAAGAAAGGTATGGATAACTTTTTTCTTTAGACTTGAAACAAAAAACGCTAGTCTTACTCTAAATAGATGTCTGCCACAGAGTGTGCTTCATTTCTCTCTCAAACAAATACTCAGTATGGGTTTGAATCAATTGCAGTTTGAACCTTTGCTGTATATGTTATCATTCTTGTTTAATTAGAGTCCAAGGAAACTAAGGAACAAGCCAAACCAGAGCCTTCAAAAGAAGGTACAGATAGGATATTTTTTTTCTGGCTTCAAAATGTATAATGGCGTAATTCTTGAGATTCATGTTGTGTTGTCTTGTCCAATGCTTGTTTTAGACAGTGAAGTTCCCAAAGAACAGACCAAAGCAGCTACATCAAAGAAAGGTACAAAGTATTCTTTGTGTACCACAGAACCCATTTTCGCATTACTGAGCCAAGCCAGCCTACAGTATACTTGGCTGGCCTAGATACTCATCAATCATAGCTGCTGGAATTGTGCTGGAAAGGACAATGTGAAAAGAACATATCTAAACGAGCACAGTTCAGTTTGGCTTGGCCCGATAATCTGAATCAGATAAGCCTGTGTTGTATGACAGAAGGTCCAGTTTATTAAATCTTTTTTTTTCTGATTTAGATGCTGAAGCAAAAGAAAAGGCCAAATTAGCTCCAGAAAAGAAAGGTATGAAATTATTTTTGAATTGTTAATTTTCCACTTATTCCAATAATAAGTAGGCAGCCTATGTGTCCATTTTATGCTATTTATAAAACATTCAATAAGTTATTATTGTAAGGACTGTTGTACGTGAACTTAGAAGCTGAAGTTTCCAAAGAAAAAGCCAAAGTAACTCCTTCAAATGAAGGTAACCGAATGTATTGATTTTTAACACCACCAATATAATATTACAGATAGTACATCATCTCAGAGAAAAACATGTATCCTGCTATATTCATAGAGAAACACAATTATGTTGCTTTTGATTCAGATGCTGCAGTTATTAAAGAAAAGGTCAAATCAGCCTCTGCAAAGAAAGGTAAGAATGTGTTTAGTATGTAATTAGTATGTAAGATTTGTTTGCGTTTTATTTTATTTTATTCACTGCATAGTTTAGTTACTTTCATTGTTTATAATTATTTATAGTCTGTTCTAAATTTGACAAATCTAAAATCAGAGAAAATGGAAATGGACCCACTACTGTAAATAGTTCTGGATAAGAGTGTCTGTTAAATTACATGTTTTGTAAATGTAATATAAAGATTGAGGTGAAAACAACCCTTACAAATGATCTAATTTCAATATAAATATGTATTTTCTCTTTGCACACAAATGTTATATTGCAATAACGTTTGTTTCTTGTTAGTGTAGGCTTGAGAAGCAGTATATTACATTTAAGAACATATGTATACTATAGAATCATTTATTGTATTTTAAATATCAGATTATACAATACTCCAATTAAATAATCCTATACTGCATGTGTGTCCTTATCAACATTTGAAATAGATGCTGATGTTGTTAAAGAAAAGACTAGACCAGTTCCTGCAAAGAAAGTGAAAACTGTAAAAGACAAGGCAAAACCAGCACTAGCTAAGAAAGGTATTGAAGCAATGTTTTTTTTAAATTGGTTTTACATCTAAAATACAGTATGTATTTACTATGAATTAGTACATTTGTGCTATTATGCTTTAATTTGACCTGCCAGTCTTTCAACTTAAATGTTTTTATTTTATTCAGAGGCTGAAGTTGGCAAAGAAAAGTCCAAACCAACACCTGCAAAGAAAGGTACTGGTGTATTACAGTACTTCACTACAGTAGTTTTTAGACTGAGTAGAACAGGGTGGTCAAAGATATGGCCTGCCTCCTGTGAAATCATCCTGTGCAACCAATGTTGTTTTAAATGTAAGTATTATATTCTTCCTAATATTTAAAAATCATCTAAACATGTTATTTCTGTAGAAAGATCTGGATTCAGCTACTAAGGCTAAATTAACTAAACAACCCCAAGTGTACTAGAGACATCAAACTGGCACATATTGTCTAACATTATTCTTGTCCTCCATTCTCAAGTATCAGAACCTGAATGTTCAAAAGAGAAAACAAAAGCAGCTCATGTCAAGAGATATACAGTGCCTTGCAAAAGTATTAATTCCCATTGGCGTTTTTCCTAATTTGTTTCATTACAACCTGTAATTTAAATGGATTTGGATTTCAAGTAATGGACATATACAAAATAGTCCAAATTTGGTGAAGTTAAAACATTTAAAAAACGGGAAAGTGGTGCATGCATATGTATCCACCCCCTTTGCTATGAAGCCCCTAAATAAGATCTAGTCCAGAAGAGAATTTCAAGGGAACACCAGTAAAGAAAGGTAAAGCAAAGCTAAGATATTGGAGTTGTTCATTTACTGAGATTAATAAGATATATGAAATTGTTTTATTTGTTTAGAACTTGTTGCGCCACTGGGGAAAGCACGACCAAACATTGGAATCAAAGGTAGTAACGTCCCCCATTTTTTTCATTGTTCTTTTTACATTGAATGTTTTCATACTTTGGGAAGTGAAGCCATTGTTAGATTGTATTTGAATTAATACATAAATCAACTTTGAGAACAGGTTTAATAGAAATTGACACATTTTCTCTACCTTGATTTTCATCCTAAGACTTGAAAGATTCTGATGTGGATTGTATGGTCTTTTTTTGACAGAACCTGAAGTGATTCGCAGAAATCACAGTCACATAAATGCTTCTCTTACAAAGGAGAGAGTTAAAGTTGTACTTGTAAAGAAAGGTAAGTGGCATCACTTAAACATAGTATCCATGTTCATGCCCACTGTATTCATTATTTTAAACTTTTAAACACATCTTTAATGTTTCTGTTTTGTTTAGACCTTGCAATGCACAGTGATAAGGCAAACCAACAATATTTGTACACTGAATATTTGATTTTCTGATTTTCTTTTTAAAAATCAGAGCCAGAGAGATTCTTGCAATTTTCATATCCAAAATTCTTTACTAACCATACGAAATTCTTACATTAGTAAGTAGATATTACGATCCCACTTTCCAGCAAGTGTCCCTAATACCTATACATATTTACATGGTACTTACAGTGTCTTCGTAAGGTATTCTCACCTCTTGATTTCTTACACATTTTGTTGTGTTACACTGAATTAAAAAAATGGGTTAAATTGAGATTCACCCCATAATGTCAAAGTGGAATTATATTTTTAGACATTTTTACAAATTAATTAAAAATGAAAAGCTGAAATGTCTTGAGTCAATAAGTATTAAACCACTTTGTTACGGCAAGCCAAAATAAGTTCAGGAGTATAAATTGGCTTAACAGGTCAAATAATAAGTTGCATGGAATCACTGTGTGCAATATGTGTTTAACATTCTTTTTTAATGACTACCTCACCTCTGTACCCCACACATAACCTCTGTACCCCACACATATAATTATCTGTAAAGTCCCTCAGGCGAGCAATGAGTTTCAAACACAGAGTCAACCACAAAGACTAGGGATGTTTGCCAATGCCTCACAAAGAAGGGCACCTATTGGTAGATGGGTAAAAAATCAAATAAAAAGCAGACATTGAATATCCGTTTGAGCATGGTGAAGTTATTAATCACACTTTGGATGTTGTGTCAATACAGCCAGTAACTACAAACATATAGGCGTCCTTCCTAACTCAGTAGCTGGAGAGGAAGGAAACCACTCAGGGATTTCACCATGAGGCCAATGGTGATTTTCAAACGTTACAGTGATTAATATCTGTAACTGGCTGTGATAGTAGAAATCTGAGAAAGGATCATCAACATTGAAGGCACAGACTGTAAAAAATGTGGCAAAGAAATTCACTTTATTTCCTGAATTCAAAGCGTTGTTTGTTGCAAATCCAACACAACACATCACTGAGTACCACTCTTCATAGGTTCAAGCATGGTGGTGGCTGCATCACATTATGGGTATGCTTGTCATTGACAAGGACTAGGGAGTTTTTTTTAGGATTAAAAGAAACGTAATAGAGCTAACCACAGGCAAAATCGTAGAGGAAAACCAGGTTCTGTCTGCTTTCCAACAGACACTGGGAGACAAATTCACATTTCAGCAGGACAATAACCTAAAACACAAGGACAAATAAACACGAGTTGCTTACCAAGACGACATTTAAAGACCAAAAAAAATGGACAGCTGTGCCATACAGATTCCAAAATAGTTGGGAAGAGATTTTCGATGTACCGATTCAATTGCACATGGTTTATGAACTGATACACAAAACAACGGCGGATTCAACACTTTGAGTTTTCGAATTTAAATGATAATACAATATGTTTTGCTACCACTAGAATGCTTTAAATATGGGGGATACAAGAGATTCTGCGAAGAGACAGAATCATTAGAACATTTGATTTGGTATTGTCAATACAGTGTATTCTGAAAGTATTCAGACCCCTTCACTTTTTCCACATTTTGTTATGTCGCAGTCTTATTCTAAAATTGTTTTTTCCCCCCCTTAGCAATCTACACACAAACTCCATTCTTCTCTGCAGATCCTCTAAAGCTCTGTCGGGTTGGATGGGGAACATCGCTGCACAGCTATTTTCAGGTCTCTCCAGAGATGTTCGATTGGGTCCGGCTCTGGCTGGGCCACTCAAGGACATTCAGAGACTTGTCCTGAAGCCATTCCTGCCTTGTCTTGGCTGTGTGCTTAGTGTTGTTGTCCTGTTGGAAGGTGAACATTCACCCCAGTTTGAGGTCCTGAATGCTCTGGAGCAGGTTTTAATCAAGGATCTTTCTGTACTTTGCTCCGTTCATCTTTCCCTTGATCCTGACTAGTCTCCCAGTCCGTGCCGCTGAAAAACTTTCCCACAGCATTATGATGCCACCACCATTCTTCACTGTAGGGATGGTATTGATCAGATGATGAGTGGCGCCTGCTTTCTTCCTGACGTGACTCTTTGCATTCAGACCAAAGAGTTCAATCTTGGTTTCATCAGACCAGAGAATCTTGTTTCTCATGGTCAGATTCCTTTAGGTGCCTTTTGGCAAACTCCAAGTGGGCTGTCATGTGTCTTTTAATGAGGAATGGCCTCTGTCTGACCACTCTACCATAAAGGCCTGATTGGTGGAGTGCTGAAGAGATGGTTGTCCTTCTGTGAGGTTCTCAAATCTCCACAGAGGATCTCATGAGCTCTGTCAGAGTGACCATCGGGTTCTTGGTCACCTCCCAGACCACGGCCCTTCTCCCTCGATTGCTCAGTTTGGCCAGGCGGCCAGCTCTAGGAAGACTCTTGGTGGCTACAAACTTCTTCCATTTAAGAATGATGGAGGCCACTGTGTTCTTGGGGACCTTAAATAATGCAAACACATTTTGACTTTTTCGTACCCTTCCCCAGATCTGTGCCTCGGCACAATCCTGTCTCGGAGCTCTACGGACAATTCCTTCAAACTTTGATAGATTGGTTCTTACTCTGACATGCACTATCAACTTTGAGACCCTATGTAGACAGGTGTGTGCCTTTCCAAATCATCTCCAATCAAGTTAATTTACCACAGGTGGGATCCAATCAAGTTGTAGAAACATCTCAAGGATGATCAATGGAAACAGGATGCACCTGTGCTCAATTTCAAGTCTCATAGCAAAGAGTCTGAATACTTATATAAATAAGGTATCTGTTTTTTATTTTTCCTACCTGTTTCCACTTTGTAATTATGGGGTATTGTGTGTAGATTAATTAATACATTATTTTTTGTGACTGCACTTGAAGAAACTTTAAAAGTTCTTGACATTTTCCGAATTGACTGACCTTCATGTCTTAAAGTAACGATGGACTGTCGTTTCTCTTTGCTTGTTTGAGGTGTTCTTGCCATAATATGGACTTGGTATTTTACCATTTTACTTCTGTATATCACCCCTACCTTGTCACAACACAACTGATTTCTCAAACGCATTAAGAAGGAAAGAAATTCCACAAATGAACTTTTAACAAGTCACACCTGTTAATTGAAATGCATTCCAGGTGACTACCTCATGAAGCTGGTTGAGAGAATGACAATAGTGTGCAAAGCTGTCATCAAGGCAAAAGGTGGCTACTTTGAAGAATCTCAAATCTAAAATATATTTTGATTTGTTTAACACTTTTTTGGTTACTACATGATTCCATATGTGTTATTTCATCGTTTTGATGTCTTCTATATTAATCTACAATGTAGAAAATAATAAAAATAAAGAAAAACCCTTGAATGAGTGGGTGCGTCCAAACTTTTGGCTGGTACTGTATATAGGTTCAGAACTTTTGTGAAACACAACAGCACAGTTGAAAATATATGGCAAATATACTAAACAAAAATATAAATGCAACAATATCAAAGGTTTTACTGAGTTAAAAGCAAATCAAGGCCCTAATCTATGGATTTCACATTACTAGGCAAGGGTTCAAGCCGGATGTGGAAGTCCTGGGCTGGCAGGGTTACACGTGGTCAGCAGTTGTGAGATGGGTTGGATGTTCTGCCAAATTCTAAAAAAATTCTGGCAACAGTTCTGGTTGACATTCATGCAGTAAGCATGCCAATAGACTTTTTGCACAACGTAGCAAGGCCCACTTCCGCTCAACTTCCTACCCGATACATAGCTTCCTGTCCGGATCGTGTCCTGTTGCCTGATTGTAGCCATACTAGCCTCGAAGTCACTTGTTTAATCATTACCTCAGTATATTAATATAATCATATTTCTATCGCATTTTTTATCATTCTTGTTGAAAATAGTGTTTATCCGTTCTGTTAGTGATTTTTGTAAGTCGATGATTGTGTTCTGTGGCTTATTTTGTCTCTTAGCTAGCTAGCTGTTAACGCACTAACTAGTAAGCTGGCTAGCAATTAGCCAACACACCCTCCCTTACCAACCATGGCACTGTTTTACACAAAGTGCTTGCAAGAGCTGCCAAAGATAACAGTGGCGGATGTACATCGTCTGGCCAAGACAAGTAATGAAGCACCGATCAGGACTGTTTGAAACAGACACCTCACAAGTCCTCAAATGGCAGCTTCATTAAATAGTACCCACAAAACACCAGTCTCAACATCAACAGTGAAGAGGCGACTACGGGATGCTAGCCTTCTAGGCAGAGTTGCAAAGAAAAAGCCATATCTCAGACTGATCAATAACAATAAAAGATGGGCAAAAGAACACAGACACTGGAAACAGGAACTCTGCCTAGAAGGCCAGCATCCCGGAGTCGCCTCTTCACTGCTGACGTTAGTCTAGTGTTTTGTGGGTATTATTTAATGAAGCTGCCAGTTGAGGACTTGTGAGGCGTCTGTTTCTCAAACTAGACACTATAATGTACTTGTCCTCTTGCTCAGTTGTGCACCGGGGCCTCCCACTCCTCTTTCTATCCTGGTTAGGGCCAGTTTGAGCTGTTTGGTGAAGGCTGTCATCAAGGCAAAGGTTGGCTACTCTAAAGAATCTCAAAAATAAAATATATTGTGATTTGTTTAACACTTTTTTGCTTACTTCATGATTCCATATGTGTTATTTCATCATTTTTGATGTCTTTACTATTATTCTACAATGTATAAAAGAGTAAAAATTAAGAAAAACTCTTGAATAACTTTTGACCGGCTAAGGCATGCACAAATTGTTGCTTAAGAAATGTAATGTATAATGAAAATGTTAAAATTGAATTACACAAACAGATATTATTCAGACCTCTCCTACTAAATCATACACTTCCAAAGACAAGATCAAAACAGTCCGTATACATATGTTCCATATCTACAAATGTTTTGGGCTTTTGTAGAATACCTAGATACTTATGCTCATCTTTTGTTTGTTAGCTGTGTTTGTTAGTAGAGTACTGCTCCACTTATCATGGCTTCTCATTGGTTTTATTCTTGTTTGATTTCGAGTCTGAAGCTTATAAAGGGAAAGCCAAAGGGGCAGCTATAGCAAAATATGGATGGCTCTTATTGCAATATCTGTCCCATTCAGTTCCTCACACATAATATAACTTAATGGGATGCAGTAAAAATGTTGGTTTTTCATTTTTTTCAGAACCTGCTCTGAAAGAGAAGGCCATGCCAGCCCCTGCAAAGAAAGGTATTAGAATTTACTCCCACTTCTCTTACTTAATGAGTTTATTTGATAACAATCCTAGCATTCTTGGTATTTCATTGTTGTTTATTATGTAACGGTAGCATGTAATTCATGTCTACAGTATATACCGTACATTAGATGACCAATTCCCGGATGTCTGACTTTGGGAAACTTTTTTAATAGAAATTGTTAGTTGTACTTTATGTATGCCCTAACCTCCCATTATAACTATTATCATTGTACTTAAATTTGTGTTTTTGTTTAGAACGTGAGGCTCCCAACC
Source organism: Oncorhynchus clarkii lewisi (assembly GCF_045791955.1). Lineage (NCBI taxonomy): Eukaryota > Metazoa > Chordata > Actinopteri > Salmoniformes > Salmonidae > Oncorhynchus > Oncorhynchus clarkii. Next base: position 206,590 of record NC_092172.1, on the reverse strand, counting down.
AGAAGGACAAACCAGTATCTCAAAAGAAAGGTACTGATTCAATTCAAGGTATTGTTTTTCAGGGAAACGTTCATTTAGCAGAAGATAGAATTACGTGTCTTTTCATTTATTTTGATTCAGTTGTGGTGAAATATGTATATTTGTGTAATTTGATTCAGAACCTGCTCTTAAAGAATATACCAAACCAGCCCTTCTAAAGAAAGACACTGACACGGTTTAATCTCTCTAGTTTATTTTCAATACTCTATTTTTCTAAGTATAACTCATATAACTCATAAAAGGTTTATATAATACTTGAAGCATCTATTCTATTCCAATAACTAATACTTGAACATCTATTCCAAGTGTGTCAAACATCCCACATTATTAATTCAGGAGTAATTGATGGCAAGGCATAATATGCAGTGTGGCTCCCCAAACCTCAGTGAAGACGGCCTCAGTGCAAAATGGGGGGCACCCCTGATTTCACCTCTGATTTGACTGTGGTAATAATGGACAGATTGGTTTGCTAATTGTACAGTGTGAGGGGACATCCATAATTTCCTGTACACTGACCAATCATTCTGATATGATTCTGTTTGTTTGTAACTCATTTCTTAATACTTGTTCATGCTCCTTAGACTATGTTTACAATGGTAGAGATGCTGTATAGGTGCTTGCTTCCATGTTCTTTATTACTGCTCTTTGAAATACTAAACAAATATTGTTTTTTTAATGCTTTTATTTAACTTGGCAAGTCAGTTAAGAACAAATTCTTATTTACAATTACGGCCTACCAAAAGGCAAACGACCTCCTGCGGGGACGGGGGCTGGGATTAAAAATAAAAATGTAATTAAAATATAGGACAAAACACACATCACGACAAGAGAGACACAACAACATTACATAAAGAGAGGCCTAAGACAACAACAAAGCATGGTAAAATAGTTTCCTCCTATGTTTTTAGTGCCTGAGGCTCCCAAAGAAAAGGCCAAGCCAGCAGATCCTACAAAAAGTAATAATTTTTTGTCACACTTTAAACAAACTTAATTTTCTCAACTGTCCATGAAAAAAAAAAGTTGTATTTTTCACAGAACCTGATGTCATTCATAGAAATTATTATATTACAAAGGAGAGAGTTAAAGTTGTCTATGAAAAAAAGTATTACAATTCATTCCAAATAATATGCATATTAAATATTTTTGTGAATTAAACTAGAGATTGTTTAGAATGTTGAGATATGTCACTTTTCCAGAAAAAAGGGAAGATTTCACATGGGATTACATTTCTGACTAAATATATTATAGCAGCACCTATGAATGCTTCATAGAGCATTCATGAATTCTTCATAAACACATCATAGATGTTTAAAACATTTAACAGAAAAGTCATACTACATAAATGATAAAAGGACCTTACATCAGTTACCCTTTCACCAACCATATAGCATGGGATTTGTTCATGATTTGTTTCAAAAGCATCTATATATTTATCATTCTATAGGCTGCTGTACATTTAGGTTGTTAGTGTGGATTCTGTTCCTGTCGGCATGTCCCTAGTTAAAGGTCACTCCATTCCATTTGATTTAGTCTCTCCTGAAAGAGAAGACCAAAACATCATATACTTAAAAAAATATAGATATTTAGATACTCGGCAAGTCAGTTAAGAACAAATTCTTCTTTACAATGACTGCCTACAACGGCCAATTGTGCGCCACCCTATGGAAATCCCAATCACAGCCGGTTGTGCCGATACTGCCTAGTCAAATAATTATTTTTTTATTTATTTAATCTTTATCATGAAATGGATGATGGGTGGGTGGCAGGCGGGTTGAATAAAGACAAGATAATACCTTAAATCCATAGGCCTAAATGTATCTTTCCTGTGCAATTTATATCTATCTATAGGCTACATTAGAGGGTTTTCTTTCATTATTTTTGCATTAGTGCAAAAGCCTATTACCTAATTGTATATGGCCAAATGCTTTTGGAAACCACCAGAAAACGTTCATGTCAATTCACTGAGGCAAAACGGACAATGACCAGTTGCATCACTGCCTGGTATGGCAACTGCTCGGCATCCGACCGTAAAGCGCTACAGAGGGTAGTGTGTACTGCCCAATACATCACTGGTGCCAAGCTTCCTGCCATCCAGGACCAGAGGAAGGCCCAAAAAACTGTCAAAGACTCCAGTCTCCCAAGTCATAGACTGTTCTTTCTGCTGCTGCATGGCAAGCAGTACCAGAGCTAGGTAATAGGTCTAAAAAGCACCGTTAACAGCTTCTTCCCCCAAGCCATGAGACTGCTGAACAATCAAATGGCCACCCATACTATTTACATTGTTATGCATTTGTTATGCATTTGATCCCTGGTCCCCAAATGGCTTTGCTCCTCAAAAGGAGCAGATATGAAAGAGAAAACTTTACCAATGTCAACTAGATTGAATCATTCATTCTGACAATTTATGACATTCTGGTGAGCTCTATTTAGTCTTCACGGGCAACGTAAAGGCTAATGACAGAAGAGAAGCAGCATGTAGCCTAAAAACCTATTTAAATACAGTCTCTGACTGTAACCTACAGCGCATTTTCTATATTAGCAGGTTAGTGTCTGGTGCGGACCACAGAGTTTCACTTTATCAACTATAGTCAGGTGGATGCAGATGGGTAATTAGCAATTGCGGGCGAGTGCAGATGAACAAACAGCTGACTAGCGCACCACTAGTGGCTAGCACTGGGATTGAATACGTGACCCTCGGAGTGGGAGTCTGCAGTTTAAAGGCACATCCACCAACCGCAATCCTACTTGACAGTATTTTTTTATAAACTTTTTATTTTACCTTTATTTAAGTAGGCAAGTGAACAAATTCTTATTTTCAATGACAGCCTAGGAACGGTGGGTTAACTGCCTTGTTCAGGGGCAGAACAACAGATTTTTACTTTGTCAACTTAAGGATTCGATCTTGCAACCTTTCGGTTACTAATCCAATCAATGCTTTTACCACTAGGCTACCTGCCGCCCCTAAGTAACGTTAATAGGCACTCACATAGCTTCCTCATTTCGCCAGGTCCAAATGTAATTTGGTACCTGCAGAATCGGCACCTTCTGGCGTATTCCATAAGAAAATGAGCTGGTTTTATGTTTCATGAGTCCCCTACAAACAAGAGAGCTGTGATCAATATAGTTTTATATAAACACCATTTGTTTTAGTTCATTTTAATAACCAGAATCAGAACCAGGAATCCCCTTCAAAAGATATTGATTTATCTCAGATTCATCTTTTTTTTGTACAAAGTAACAGTTTTGAGAAAGTGTTCGGTCTGTTTTTACATGTACATACTATGTACAGTAAATTGCATATGGTTTATATATACTGAAAAATTATAAATGTTCCCTACAATTTACAACCGCTTTCCTCCCCTCACAGCCTACATTGTCAATCAACACTACACAATATTTGACTCAAATGTAACGTTTGCGTGACTTTGTAATGTTTTGTCATTTCACAAAAAATTGTGAAATAATCAGCTTTAGGACAAGCAAAATCATCTTGTCCTAAAGCTGATGTTTTTATCGTACATGCAGTTAAGAGCCGTGCTGTAATAATGCTATGTCATTTCTTGTTCCTACTTGTTTCAGAACCTGAGGGTGTGAAAGAGATGGACAAACCAGACCCTGTTAAGAAAGGTACAGTGTATGGATTTAGTTTCCATGCTCACCCATTCATGTCTTCTGTCAACTCAATACCCTTCGACTGTTATTTAGATAGGGTCTCATTCAAAACTGTTCTGTTTTTGACTTAGAACCTGAAGCTACAAAAAAGAAGGCTAAGCCAGCAACTGTAACGAAAGGTACAGGTGTCGTTTTTGTTCATTTTAATCACTGTTGGATCTCTGTTAATTCTCGGTTTTCATGTCCTCCGGATCAGATGACCCCTGGATATAGCTTTGTTTTCTATATGTACAGTGCCTTCAGAAAGTATCCACACCCCTTAACTTTTTTCTATTTTTTTTGTTTTACAAAGTGAGATTAAAATGGACCTAATTGTCAATCCTTTGTCAACAATCTACTCAAAATACGCTGTAATATCAAAGTGGAAGAAAAATTCTAACATTTGTAAAAAATAATATGAAACATAACACACTAACCTATCTTGAAGATTCACCTTTGGCAGAAATTACAGCTGTGAGTCTTTCGTGGTATTTTGTATTCGTATTTATTATGGATCACCATTAGCTGCTGCCATAAGGTTCCATAAGGCGTTTTATTAATCTGTTTTTTAAAACAAATTTTACTGCTTGCATGAGTTACTTGATGTGGAGTAGAGTTCCATGTAGTCATGGCTATATTTAGTACTGTCCCATAGTCTGTTCTGGACTTGGGGACTGTAAAGAGACCTCTTGTGGCATGTCTTGTGGGGTATGCATGGGTGTCCGAGCTGTGCGCCAGTAGTTCAAACAGACAGCTTGGTGCATTCAACATGTCAATACCTTTCATAAACACAAGCAGTGACGAAGTCAATCTGTCTTCCACTTTGAGCCAGGAGAGATTAACATGCATATTATTAATATTAGATCTCTGTGTACATCCAAGGGCCAGCCGTGGCCTGTTCTGAACCAATTTCAATTGTCCTTTTTTGTGGCACCTGACCACACGAATAAACTATGGCCTGTAGGACCTGCCTTGTTGAAAGTGCTGACAAGAAGGTCGAGCAGCACCTTATTATAGACAGACTTCTCCCCATCTTAGCTACTGTTGTGTCAATATGTTTGACCATGACAGTTTACAATCCAGGCAAACTCCAAGCAGTTTAGTCACCTCAACTTTCCCAATTTACACATTATTTATTACAAGATTTAGTTGAGATTTAGGGTTTAGTGAATGATTTGTCCCAAATACAATGCATTTAGATTTAGAAATATTTATTTAACTTATTCGGGCAACTGAGTTAGGAAAGACACCTGTATCTTTGTAGTTATTGAGGGTATTGATACACCATCTGTTGTACCTATTGCTGTTGCATCTTCTTCACCACACTGTCTGTGTGGGTGGACTATTTCAGTTTGTCAGTGATGTGTACGCCTAGGAACTTGAAGCTTTCCTCCTTCTCCACTGAGGTACGGTCAAAGTGGATAGGGGGGAGCTCCCTCCGCCTCTTTCCTGAAGTCCACAATCAGCTCTTTTGTTTTGTTGAGTGAGAGGTTATTTTCCTGGCACCACACTCCCAGAGCCCTCACCTCCTCCGTGTAGGCTATCTTGTCATTGTTGGTAATCCGGCCTAGCACTGTTGTGTTGTCTGCAAACTTGATGATTGAGTTTGAGGCGTGCATGGCCATGCAGTCATGGGTGAACAGGGAGTACAGGAGGGATCTAGGCACGCAACATTGTGGGCCCCAGTGTTGAGGATCAGCAAAGTGAAGGTGTTGTTTCCTACCTTCACCACCTGGGGGCGACCCGTTAGGAAGTCCAGGACCCAGTTGCGCAGGGCGGGGTTCAGACCCAGGGCCTTGAGCTTAATGATGAGCTTGGAGGGTAATATGGTGTTGAATGCTGAGCTATAGTCAATGAACAGCATTCTTACATAGGTATTCCTCTTGCCCAGATGGGATAGGGCAGTGTGCAGTGCGATGGCTGTTACATTGTCTGTGGATCTAGTGGGGCGGTGTTTGAAATGAGCTGTTCGACTGAGGGACCTTACAGATAATTGTATGTATCGGGCCCAGAGATGAGGTAGTCATAAAAAAATTATGTTAGACACTATTATTGCACACAGAGTCCGTGCAACTTATGTGACTTGTTAAAGCAAGTGTTCACTCCTCAACTTAATTAGGATTGCCATAACAAAGAGGTTGAATACTTATTGCCTCAAGACGTTTCAGCTTTTCATTTTTAATTAATAACAATTCCGAAAAATATAATTCCACTTTGACATTATGTGTTATTGTGTGTAGGCCAGTGACAAAAAAAATCTAAATTGAATCCATTTTAAATTCAGGTTGTAACACAACAAAAATGTGTAAAAAGTCAAGGGGTGTGAATTCTTTCTGAAGGCTCTGTATGTTCTCTGTGTGTGTTTTTCAATATTGTGAAATACATTTTTGTAATGTAACAAAACAATTTACACAATAGATTCACACCCCTTTTGATAACTTTACAGAACTATACAACCCCTTTTGACAAACACTGAAATCAGTGGAGGCTGCTGAGGGGAGGACAGCTCATAATAATGGCTGTAACGGGAATCAATGGAATGGTATCAACCACATGGAAACCACGTGTTTAATGTCATTCTATTGACTCTATTCCAGACATTATTATGAGCCGTCCTCCCCTCAGCAGCCTCCAATGACTGAATTGTACGCTAACATGTATTTCCTATACTACCAGTGGTTTCCAAAGAGACAGCCAAACATGTCCCTGTAAAGACAGGTATTTACGTAGTGTTCAGCTGCTGACGTTAAGCTGCATTTAAGCTTTTTCATGAAACAAAGCAATTTTTCTGAGGGGCTGCCAAAATTGGATAATTTCTTAAAAGGCCCAGTGCAGTCAAATGTAATTTTCCTTTTTGTATATGTATATACATACATATACAAAAAGGAAAATTACATTTGACTGCACTGAATATTTTCCAAATGCACTGCATGTATGTGTATGTGTATATATATATATATATATATATATATACACATACACATACACATACACATACATGCAGTGCATTTGGAAAATATTCAGACCCCTTAACATTTTCCACATTTTGTTACATTACTGCCTCATTCTAAAATGTATTAAATAAAAACATTTATTCAGCAATCTACTCACAAAACCCCATAGTGACAAAGTGAAAACAGGTTCTTAGAAATTTTTGCAAAAACTAAATACCTTTTTTTAGACGCTTTGCTATGAGACTTGAAATTGAGCGCAGGTGCATCTTGTTTCTATTGATCAACCTTGATTGGAGTCCACCTGTGGTAAATTAAATTGATTGGACATGATTTGGAAAGGTACACACCTTTCTATATAAGGTCCCACAGTTGACGGTGCATGTCAGAGCAAGAACCAAGCCATGAGGTCGAAGTAATGAGCTGTAGAGCTCCGTGACAGGATTGTGTCGAGGCAGGGAACTGGGGAAGGATACAAAAAAAATTCTGCAGCATTGAAGGTCCCCAAGAACATTGGCCTCCATCATTCTTAAATGGAAGAAGTTTGGAACTACCAAGACTCTCGTTAAGGCTGGCTGCTCGGCCAAATTGAGCAATCGGGGAAGAAGGGCCTTGGTCAGGGAGGTGACCAAGAAGCCGATGGTCACTCTGAGAGAGCTCTAGAGTTCCTATGTGGAGATGGAATAAACCTCCAGAAGGACAACCATCTCTACAGCACTAACCAATCAGGTATTTATGGTAGAGTGAACTCTTTGGTCTCAATGCCAAGTGTCACGTCTGAAGGAAACCTGGCACCATCCCTACGGTGAAGCATGGTGGTGGCAGCATTATACTGCTGGGATGTTTTTTAGTGGCAGGGACTGGGAGACTAGTCAGGATCAAGGGAAAGATGAACAGAGAGATCTTTGATGATAACCTGCTCCAGAGCGCTAACTAATGTTGGTGCCAACTAATGTTGGTGTAGTCTAATCTTAATGTTTCATTTGTTCCCAATTTATGTAATCCCTTAAAACTGTCTTTAAAATAAAATTGTCTGATATGGTCATCATCAAGATCAGAGGTGAAATATGCCTGCACAGTCCATATTTGAAATCTGCAACCATTTTTTATCAAATGAAAATGTAGTCTATAAAGTTGTTTTGAATGGTATATATTATTTTACCATTTAAGGTGAAACATTTGAATTAAATATAGGCCTAATAGTTATACATTCTTAATCTATAATAATAATAATTTTTGCATTCATCAGCCTTACTCTTTCCGATGCTCCTGAGGTCGATACTTTATTGGGGGCAAGAGTAGAAAACCCAGACCAGCTGTCTGGTATCATAATCACTTGACACGGTAACAACTGATCTGCTGGTTTATCCTCATGGATTTTTTTTATTGCAATCAAGCTTAGTTTAGCATGCAGGTGCATGTAAACTCCTGTTAGTAGTGTTTTAAGATATCCAGCTGTATTGCGTTGCATAGCGCTACATTGACTTGTTGGTTTTTATGGGGTTTACTATCATATCCTAACAGCCCTCTTGTTTTAAATTTCTTTTGACCTTTACCCTTTCAGGTGACCAAATAAGCAATACAAATGTAAAGTTTTCTTGGAATGTTTATGGGCAACACAGAGACTGAAGCTACAAAAGACAATGTCAAACCAACAGCTCTGAGGAAATGTTGAGAAATAATTTCTCAGCTGATCTGTCTGTAAATTACACCAATCCAATTTGTGTTTCACTGGAAAATACTCAAATCTAGAGTCTGAGTAGGCTGAACCAGAACCAACAACTCCTTAGCTATGTAATATTTGTCAAAATGTGCATCAACTTGTCAAGATATCCTCGATGTCTGATGAAATCCCTTAGTTTATTTCCAAAACAGAAATTTTACCAGGAAATGAAAACGAACACACAATTATGAAACATCAGACGCTTTTTTGAATACATTTTCTTGGTCCTAGAGTTATATAATGTTCAGAGTACATTGAGGGGAGTTACTGCTTTCAATAAATGTCCAAAAAAATAAGATTCGCTCAAATTGAGTTACAAGGTTTTCATCAGATAGTATGTTTTGTTTCATATATTTATAAATTAATTCCTTACATCATGAAGTATTGAAATGTTTAGAACTAGTCATCAAATGAGATTGGTTAGATGGTGCTCTCTCTTATTGAAGCAGATAATCCCAAAGGAATGGCCCAACCAGTCTCCGTAAATAATATAGGCATCCATGTACAGTAGTGTTTGGACGTACATAAGATTTACTAATGCTAAATATATTTCATTTAGAACAATTCAATGCATCTGAAAATTAGCGAAACGATGTGGGAGAAAGTTTCGGGGCCAAATTGTCTGCTTCCTTGCTTCCTCGAAATTTGTATTTTGGTATTTTATTAGGAGACCCATTAGCTGTTGCAAAAGCAGCAGCTACTCTTCCTGGGGTCAGCTACTCTTGCTGGACCCCAGGAAGAGTAGCTGCTGCCAAAGCAACAGCTAATGGGGATCCATAATAAATACAAAAAATACAATACAATACCCCATAATGTCAAAGTGGAATTTTGTTTGTATAATTTCTTTGAAATAAATTAACAAAAATTAACCCATTTGTTATGGTATACCTAAATAAGTTCAGGAGTAAAAAATATGCTTAACAAATCACATAAGTTGCATGGACTCATTCCTCAATCAAGTAGTGAATTTCAAGCACAGATTCAACCACAAAGCCAAAAAGGTTTTTCAATACCTTGCAAAGAAGGACACCAATTGGTAAATATGTAAAAATAAAAAAAGCAGAGGCTGTATATCCCTTTGAGCAGGTGAATTAATTAATTACACTTTTGATGGTGTATAAATACACCTGGTCACTATAATGATATAGGCATTTTTCCTAACTCAGTTGCCAGAGAGGAAGGAAAATGGTCAGGGATTTCACCATGAGGCCAATGGTGATTGTATAGCAGTTTCATAGTTTGTATTTATTATGTATCCACATTAGCTGCTGCCAAAGCAGCGACTCTTCCTGGGGTCCAGCTAAATTAAGGCAGTTTATACAGTTTTAAACATTACAGTACACACACTGCGTGCCCTCAGGCCCCTACTACACCAATACAACATATCTAGGGTACTAAATCCATGTGTATGTATATAGTGCGTATGTTATCGTGTGTGTGTGTGTGTGTGCACCAATGTTTGTGTTGCTTCACAGTCCCGACTGTTCCATAAGGTGTTTTTTTAATCTGTTTTTTAAATCTAATTGTACATCTTGCGTCAGTTACTTGATGTGGAATAGAGCTCCATGCAGTCATGGCACCTATGTAGTACTGTGTGCCTGCAATAGTCTGTTCTGGACTTGGGGAACGTGAAGATAACTCTTGTGGCATGTCTTGTGGGATATGCATGGGTGTCCAAGCTGTGTGCCAGTAGTTTAGACAGACAGCTTGGTGCATTTAACATGTCAATACCTCTCATAAATAAAAGTAGTGATGAAGTCAATCGCTTCTCCACTTTCAGCCAGGAGAGATTGACCTGCATATTATTAATATTAGCTCTGTGTCCATCCAAGGGCCAGCCATGCTGCCCTGTTCTGAGCCAATTGCAATTTTCCTTTTTTGTGGCACCTGACCACACGACTGAACAGTAGTCAAGGTGCGACAAAACTATGACCTGTAGTACCTGCCTTGTTGATAGTGTTGTTAAAAAGGCAGAGCATCACTTTATTATAGACAGACTTCTCTCCATCTTAGCTACTACTGCATCAAAAGGTTTTGACCAGGTCAGTTTACAATCTAGTGTTACTCCAAGCAGTTTACTCATCTCAACTTGCTCAATTTCTACATGATTTATTACAAGATTTAGTTGAGGTTTAGGGTTTAGTGAATGTTTTGTTCCAAATAAAATGCTTTTAGTTTTAGAAATATTTAAGGCTAACTTATTCCTTGCCACCCACTGAAACTAACTGCAGCTCTTTGTTGAGTGTGGCAGTCATTACAGTCACTGTAATAGCTGACATGTATAGTGTTGAGTCATCCGCACACATAGAAACTCTGGCTTTACTCAGTCAGTGGCATGTTTTTAGTAAAAATTGAAAAAAGAAAGGGGCCAAAACAGCCTCCATGGGGATTTCCTGATTCAAACTGGATTATTATTTGATAGGCTTCCATTAAAGAACACATTTTGTGTTCAGTTAGACAAGTAACTCTTTATCCACATTATAGCAGGGGGTGTAAAGCCATAACACATACGTTTTTCCAGCAGCAAACTATGATCAATAATGTCAAAAGCTGTACTGAAATTTAACAAGACAGCCACCACAATAATTTTATCATAAATTTATCTCAGCCAATCATCACAGTCATTTGTGTAAGTGCTGTGCTTGTTGAGTGTCCTTCCCTACATAAGCATGATGACATTCTGTTGTCAATTTGTTTACAGTAAAAGAGCATTGTATCTGGTCAAACACATTTTTTTTCAGAAGTTTACTAAGGGTTGGTAACAGGCTGATCGGTTGGCTATTTGAACCAGTAAAGGGGGCTTTATTATTCTTGGGTAGCGGAATGACTTAGCTTCCCTCCAGTGCTAAGGTCACACACTTTCTAGTAGGCTTAAATTGAATATGTGGTAAATAGGAGTGGCAATATCGTCTGCTATTATCCTCAGTAATTTTCCATCGACATTGTCAGACCCTGGCGGCTTGTCATTGTTGATAGACAACAATAATTTTTTCACCTCTACCACACTGACTACGGAATTCAAAGTACAATACTTGTTTTTCATAATTTGGTCCGATGTACTTGGAAGTGTAGTGTCAGCATTTGTTGCTGGCATGTCATCCCTAAGTTTGCTTATCTTGCCAATGAAAAAGTCATTAAAGTAGTTTGCAATATCAGTGGGCTTTGTGATGAATGAACCTTCTGACTAAATAAATTATTTTCTTTCCAAAAATGTAATTTAAGGTGCACCAAATATTTTTACTATCTTTGCTTCATAGTGTAGTTTTTTTTAAATTTTCTTTAGTCTAGTCACATGATGTCTTAATTTGCAGTATGTTTGCCAATCAGTTGGGCTGCCAGACTTAATTACCATACAATGTTTTCAATTCCTCGTCAATCAAAGGGGATTTATCAGGTTTTACAGTCATTTTTTTTAATGGGTTGGTGCTTATTAGTAACTGGAATAAGTAGTTTCATAGGTGTGTCAAGTGCAGCATCTGGTTGCTCCTCATTACACACCACAGACCAGCAAATATTATTTACATCATCAACATATGAATCACTACAAATCTTCTTGTATGACCTCTTATACACTATATTAGGCCCAGCCTTTGGAACTTTGGTTTTCCGAGATATGGCTATTATATTGAGATCATTAGATGCTATGGATTTGGATACTGCTTTAAAGCAAATATCTGTGTTAGTAAAGATGTGATCAGTACATGTTGATGATTTAATTCCTATGCTGTTTGTAACTACCCTGGTAGGTTGACTGACAACCTGATCCATGTTGCAGGCACTGGTTACAGTTTGACATTTTTTCCTGAGTGGGCAGCTTGATGATATTCAGTCAATATTTAAATCACCCAGAAAATAAACTTCTCTGTTGATATCACATACATTCTCAAGCACTTCACACATATTATCCAAATGCTGACTGTTAGCACTTGGTGGTTTATAGCAGCTTCCCACAAGAATGGGCTTTAGGTGAGGCAGTTTAATGGCTGTGTTAGGAGAAAACTGAGTATGGATCATCAACTTTGAAGATGCTCCACAATACTAACCCAAATGACAGATGTAATCCTGTACAGAATACAAATATTCAAAAACATGCATCCTGTTTGCAGCAGGGCACTTAAGTAATACTGCCAGAAGGGTGGCAAATAAATTTACTTTTTGTCTGAATACAAAGTGTTATGTTTAGGGAAAATCCTACATAACACATCATTGAGTACCACTCTATATTTGCAAGCATGGTGGTGGCTGCATCATGTTATAGGTATGCTTGTCATCGGCAAGGACTAAAGAGTTTTTTATTATAAAAAATAAACGGAATACTTTTTGAATAAGCACAGGCAAAATCCTAGATGAAAACCTGGTTCAGGCTGGCTTCATACCAAGATGAAATTTAATGTTCCTGAGTGGCCTAGTTACAGTTTTTACTTTTAGAGACATACCCAAAAACACTCAGAGCTGTAATTTTTCCCCCAAAAGTGGTTCTTTAAAGTATTGACTCAGGGTTGTGAATACTTATGTAAATGGTATACTATATTTCTGTATTACATTTTTCTAACTATGCAACAAATACTCAAAAGATGTTTTCACTTTGTCATTATGGGGTATTATGTGTAGATTGGTGAGAGAAAAAAAATGTAATTCATTTTATATTCAGGCTGTAGCACAGACAACAAAATGTGGAATAAGTTAAGGGGTATGAATACTTTCTGAAGGCACTTTATCCCTCTCTTTTTTTCAATAAGAGCCTGATGCGCCAAAGGAGAATGCCAGACCTGTGAAAAAAGGTAGGTAATTCCAGTATTGACACATCAACAATGTTAATTATTATAATTATCACACATTGACAGTGTCTAAATATCATCCTTACCTTTACTGAATGCTGTTTATGAACAATCTGAAATGTCTGAAGATCAAGGAGTGGTCCTATTTCTTTAGATTGTGTTCTCTCTTGTCAATGCAGATACTCCCAAAGAAAAGGCTTCCAAATCAGTCCCTGTAATGAAAGTTATTCATGTATTGTTTGGCAGCTGTAGAAATGCCAGAATGTTGTTGCAAAGCCAACTTTTTTGATCAATTCTAGACTGCCTTTTTGGAATAATTTCAGGGTATTGCAATTTGAGTTGAAGTGTGTGCTTTAATACATTTAGCTCACTAAACAGCCATGAATCACAGTTTGGTTTATTTTGCAGTGTCTGAAGTAAACCTGAATGCATTGTATTAGGTGCTCTTTTTTTAACCTCAGTTTATGCCAGTGTTTAGCTTTAAATGGATTGATTACCCTATATTCATAACCATGATGAATAAGTTGGACAGTCTTTTCCAAAATCGTGAACAATTACGTTGCTGGCCGCTTCTATCCTTAAGATATACCCAAAGGTATAGTTGCTACTTCATTGTCATTCACATTTCTTTCACTGTAAAATAACGGGTTTATACTGTAATCAATTATTGCTTTTATTAAATACTTAGTAAGGTTTATTTGATCTTGTTCACATTCTCAAGCTAAAAGCATAATTGTAGTATACAGACTAAAATTAAAATAAGTATATGTCTAGATTTAGGTAAATAAAAGGTGAATTGAACGGTGCATCGTTGGTCACTGAGTGGAGAGAGCACTGCGGTAGCTGCTAGGGGAGTGTGTCAGTCAGACATGGACAAGTCGGGAGCTTCTGGACGTACTGTATATTTCACCATCTCTGACGTTCTGCCCACCTTTCCATATAGCAAACTCCAATAAACCCACCCACTTGGGTGATGCTACTGCAGCCGACAGGCGCTGAAAGCTCACCACACTTTAGTTTTCTGAATATTTTCCGCTTTTACGAGACATCGTATGGATCTCTCTTTTCTCTCTTTAATAATAGTGCATTTTATTTCACATTTATTTCAAAAGAGAGTCATAAATAGACATATAAACTTGCTATTGGACAAGCACCAAAATTACCATTCCACAATTTTAATGAGTTTTAGGTTTGAGTTTTACCTGTTTAAAACTACTAATAAACCCTATACCGTAACTTAATGTAAAGTGTTCCGTTTCTATTTGAATGAAGTGATTTATACAGGTTTTTCAACAGTTCTATCAGCATTTTGAATCTTTGAACTTAACACAACATACAGTGGGGCAAAAAAGTGTTTAGTCAGCCACCAATTGTGCAAGTTTTCCCACTTAAAAAGATGAGAGAGGCCTGTAATTGTCATCATAGGTACACTTCAACTATGACAGACATAATGAGAAAGAAAATCCAGAAAATCACATTGTAGGATTTTTTATGAATTTATTTGCAAATTATGGTGGAAAATAAGTATTTGGTCACCTACAAACAAGCAAGATTTCTGGCTCTCACAGACCTGTGACTTCCTCTTTAAGAGGCTCCTCTGTCCTCCACTTGTTACCTGTATTAATGGCACCTGATTGAACTTGTTATCAGTATGAAAGAAACCTGTCCACAACCTCAAACAGTCACACTCCAAACTCCACTATGGCCAAGACCAAAGAGCTGTCAAAGGACACCATAAACAAAATTGTAGACCTGCACCAGGCTGGGAAGACTGAATCTGCAATAGGTAAGCAGCTTGGTTTGAAGAAATCAACTGTGGGAGCAATTATTAGGAAATGGAAGACATACCAGACCACTGATAATCTCCCTCGATCTGGGGCTCCACGCAAGATCTCACCCCGTGGGGTCAAATGATCACAAGAACGGTGAGCAAAAATCCCAGGACCACACGGGGGGACCTAGTGAATGACCTGCAGAGAGCTGGGACCAAAGTAACAAAGCCTACCATCAGTAACACACTACGCCGCCAGGGACTCAAATCCTGCAGTGCCAGACGTGTCCCCCTGCTTATGCCAGTACATGTCCAGGTCCGTCTGAAGTTTGCTAGAGAGCATTTGGATGATCCAGAAGAAGATTGGGAGAATGTCATATGGTCAGATGAAACCAAAATAGAACTTTTTGGTAAAAACTCAACTCGTCGTGTTTGGAGGACAAAGAATGCTGAGCTGCATCCAAAGAACACCATACCTACTGTGAAGCATGGGGGTGGAAACATCATGCTTTGGGGCTGTTTTTCTGCAAAGGGACCAGGATGACTGATCCGTGTAAAGGAAAGAATGGGGCCATATATGGTGAGATTTTGAGTGAAAACCTCCTTCCATCAGCAAGGGCATTGAAGATGAAACATGGCTGGGTCTTTCAGCATGACAATGAACCCAATCACACCACCCGGGCAACGAAGGAGTGGCTTCGTAAGAAGCATTTCAAGGTCTTGGAGTGGCCTAGCCAGTCTCCAGATCTCAACCCCATAGAAAATATTTGGAGGGAGTTGAAAGTCCTTGTTGTCCAGCAACAGCCCCAAAACATCACTGCTCTAGAGGAGATCTGCAAGGAGGAATGGGCCAAAATACCAGCAACAGTGTTGTGAAGACTTACAGAAAACGTTTGACCTCTGTTATTGCCAACAAAGTATTGAGAAACTTTTGTTATTGACCAAATCCTTTTATCCACCATAATTTGCAAATAAATTCATAAAAAATCCTACAATGTGATATTCTGGATTTTTTTTCTCATTTTGTCTGTCATAGTTGAAGTGTACCTATGATGAAAATTACAGGCCTCCCTCATCTTTTTAAGTGGGAGAACTTGCACAATTGGTGGCTGACTAAATACTTTTTTGCCCCACCGTATATAGTTGGAATCAAAGTGATAATTAAACAACAGAAGATTGATATAGTTTTGCCTTGCCTGATCGAATGGAATTTTCCTCCTCCGTTACACCTCATAATCAGGATTGTAGTGTTAAGTCAAGTGCAGTTTGCCATTTATTTCTGTTTGTCTGAAACCCAGTCTGAATCTGCCAAATGATAGCTACCCTGTTGCTTTTCAATAGCACAACAAATGGCGCTGACAGAGAGGGCTGCCTCGATTCTAGTCCTTAGGAAACTTTGCAGTATTTTATTTTTTATGTATTATTTCTTACATTATTAGCCCAGAAAATCTTATGTGTTATTACATACAGCCGGGAAGAACTATTGGATATCAGAGCGGCATCAACTTATCAGCACTATGACCAGGAATAGGATTTTCCTGAAGCGGATCCTTTGTCCAGGGCATTTGAACTGGTTCCAGAGGCCGAACCAAAACAACGCTGCCGGAGGAGTGGGAGTCGGAGCGGTCTTCTAGTCAGACTTCGGAGGCTTGCACACCACCCACCTCTTCCGAGTATATTATCCGTTAATGTCCAGTCCCTAGACAACAAAGTTAACAAAATCTGGGAAGGTTTGCTTTCCAGAGAGACATTGCAACGTACTCTGTTTCACAGAAACATGGCTCTCTCAGGATATGCTGCCAGTACAGCCACCTGGATTCTCAGTGCATCGCGCCGACAGGAATAAACCTCTCTCTGAGAACAAGAAGGGCAGAGGTGTATATTTCATGATTAACGACTCATGGTGTAATTGTTCACTTGACCTAGAATTCCTCACAAGAAATTGCTGACCGTATTATCTTTGGTTATTGTCACAGCCATGTATATCCCCCCTCAAGGCAATACCACGACGGCCCCCAAGCAACTTCACTGGACTTTATGCAAACTGGAAACCATATATCCTAAGACTGAATTTATTGTAGGTGGGGATTTTAACAAAGCAAATTTGAGAAAAAAGCTACCTAAATTCTATCAGCATATCGACTGTAGCACTCGCGGTGAAAAAACACTGGACTATTGTTACTCTAACCCCTGCAATGCATACAAGGTCCTCCCCCACCCTCCTTTCGGCAAATCTGACCATGACTCCATTTAGCCCCTCCCTTCCTATAGGCAGGAACTCAAACAGGAAGTACCCATGCTAAGGACTATTCATTAGTCTGATCAATCGGAATCCACGCTTCAAGATTGTTTTGATCACACAGACTGGGATATGTTCCAGGTAGCCTCGGAGAATAATATTGACGTATGCGCTGATCGGTGAGTGACTCTATAAGGAAGTGTATAGGACCTGTCGTACCCAGTGGGACAATTAAAACCTACCCTAACCAGAAACCGTATAAAGATGGCGGGCCTGCTGGTAAATAAAGCCCAACCCAACCAGGAAGCGCGCGGCTTACGCAGCGCGCCGGCACCGGCCTCGAGGGCGACCCGGAGGGCGAGGCACAGGGCGATCCGGATGGAGGCGATGGAAATCCCTCAACAGTGACGGTTCCAAGATGTCCCCCACCGGTACCCAGCACTTCTCCTCCGGACAGTACCCCTCCCAGTCCACGAGGTACTGCAGGACCCTCACCCGGCATCTCGAGTTCAGAATTGCCCGTATCGTGTACGCCGGGGACCCCTCGATGTCCAGAGGGGGTGGAGGGACCTCCGGAACCTCACCGTCCTGCAGGGGACCAGCTACCACCGGCCTGAGGAGAGACACATGAAACGAGGGGTTAATGCGATAATCGGAAGGGAGTTGTAACCAAAAACACACCTCGTTTATCCTCCTCAGGACTTTTAAGGGCCCCACACACTGCGACTCCAGCTTCCGGCAGGGCAAGCAGAGGGGCAGGTTTCGGGTCGAGAGCCAGACGCTGTCCCCCGGTACAAACACGGGGGCCTCTCTCCGGTGGCAGTCAGCACTCCTCTTCTGCCATCCACTGGCTTGTTTGAGGGATTCCTGGACGGCCTTCCGGGTTTTCTTGGAGCGCCTCCGAGGCTGTAGGGAGATCGGGCAACGGGAGGAGATGGCAGGACTTAGAAAACCAAGACCATAGTGTTCCCCTGGGATGGGGGAAGATCGGTCAGGAAATCCACTGATAAGTGAGACCATGGCAGTTGTGGAACGGGGAAGGGTTGTAACTTCCCTCTAGGAAGGTGCCTAGGAGCCTAGTGGGGCGCACACTGAACAGGAAGAGACATAAAACCTAACGTCCCTAGCAAAGGTGGGCCACCAATACTTCCCTCGGAGGCCCCCCACTGTCCTCACCAACCCAGGATGACACGAGGAGGGTAGGGTGTGAGCCCACCCGAACACCAAGCGACACGTACTTAGGCCCAGCCGGACACTGAGGAGGCGCAGGTTCCGCCCTCAATGCCCGCTCGATGTCCGATTCCACCTCCCATACCACTGGTACCACCAGCCTCGAGGCTAAAAGGATGGGTAGTAGGCTCGATGGACTGATCCTCCGTGTCATAGAGACGGGACAGCGCGTCGGCCTTTGTGTTCAGGAAGCCTGGTCTATAAGACAGAGTGAACCTGAATTGGGTGAAGCACATGGCCCACCTTGCCTGACGTGGATTCAGTCTCCTAGCTACCCGGATATACTCCAGATTCTGGTGGTCGGTCCAGATGCGAAAAGGGTGCTTAACCCCCTCAAGCCAGTGTCTCCACACCCTCAGGGCTTTTACCACCGCTAACAACTCCCGGTCCCCCCCATCATAGTTACGCTCTGGCGGAGTTTTGGTGGCGTACCCGAGCGCTGTGATAGCAAGGCACCCACCCCAGCCTCGGACGCGTCCACCTCCACTATGAATGCTAGAGAGGGGTCCGGGTGCGCCAACACGGGTGCATCCGTGAACAGCGCTTTCAACCTATTGAAGGCTCTGTCCGCCTCTGCCGAACACCGCAAACGCACCGCCTCCCCTCCCTTCAGCAGTGAGGTAATGGGGGCTGCTACCTGGCCAAAACCCCGGATAAACCTCCGGTAGTAATTGGCAAACCCAAGGAACCGCTGCACCTCCTTCACCGTGGTCGGAGTCGGCCAATTACGCACGGCCTTAATGCGGTCACACTCCATCACCACCCCTGAGGTGAAAATGCAATAGCCCAGGAAGGAGATGGCTCATTTGGAGAACACACACTTCTCAGCCTTGACTTATAGGTCATGCTCCAGCAGTCTACCAAGCACCTTGCTCACCAGAGACACATGCGTGGCGCGGGTGGCGGAATAGATCAGAATATCATCGATATAGACAACCACGCCCTGCCCGTGCAGCTCCCTGGGAATTTCATCTACAAAGGATTGAAATACGGCTGGAGCATTCTTTAACACATACGGCCTGACGAGGTACTCATAGTGGCCCGATGTGGTACTAAACACGGGTTTCCACTCGTCTCCATCCAGAATACGCACCAGACTATACGCGCTCCTGAGGTCCAGTTTTGTGAAAAACTGTGTTCCGTGAAATGATTCCACCGCTGTAGTGATGAGAGGTAGTGGGGTAACTAAACCCCACTTTGATGGCGTTTAGACCTCTGTAATCAATGCACAGACGCAGACCTCCCTCCTTTTTCTTCACAAAAAAAAAACTCGAGGAGACGGGTGAGATGGAGCGCCGAATGTACCCCTGCCCCAGAGATTCCGTGACATATCTCTCCATAGCCAACGTCTCCTCCTGTGAGACAATGAGTACACGTGACTCTTGGGAAGCGCAGCGTTTACCTGGGGATTTATTGCACAATCCCCCTGTCGATGAGGTGGTAATTTAGTCGCTCTCTTCTTACTGAAAGCGATTGCCAAATCGGCATATTCAGGGGGAATGCGCACAGTGGAAGCCTGGTCTGGACTCTCCACCGACGTGGCACCGATGGACACTCCCATACACCTTCCTGAACACTCCTCTGACCACCCCTGGAGAACTCCCTGTCTCCACGAAATCGTAGGATTGTGACTAGCCAGCCAGGGAATCCCCAGGACCACTGGAAACGCAGGCGAATCGATAATGAAGAGACTAATCCGCTCCTTATAATTCCCCTGCGTCACCATGTCCAGTGGAACCGTGGCCTCCCTGACCAACCTTGACCCTAATGGCCGGCTATCTAGGGAGTGCACGGGGAAGGGAGAATCTATCGGCACTAGTGGAACACCCAGTTTGATGACGAGTCCACAATCCATAAAATTCCCAGCTGTGCCTGAATCGACTAGCGCCTTTTGCTGGGAAGAGGGAAAAAAAAATCAAGAAACAAAATCAAGACAAACATTTGACCAACAGGGGGTTCTGCATGAGTTTGGTGCTGACTCACTAAAACAAATGCCCCAAACACGGGGGACTTAATTAAACAGTCCAGCAAAAAACCCAAACACAGGCGGGCCTGCTGGTAAATAAAGCCAAACCAATCAGCCTAAAACAAACACAGGTGAAACCTATAAACAGAAAAGGGGAAAAGGGATCAGTGGCAGCAAGTAGGCCGGTGACGACAACCGCGGAGCGCCACTTCGGTAGGAGTCGTGACACCAACCTTAATATGATGGTTATTATATCAATTTTTGCGCATAAAGACGTTTCCACTGCTATTTCTCACATAATTCATTTTACAGAGTCTAAAAGATCCCACCTTGTCTAACGTATTTTGTTTTGTCGACATAGTTTACCAACCAATTTTACCAACAATTTTGCTGTTTACATCAACCCTGTCGTGACATTTTGTACTTTGTACTTTACTAACATCAAAAGGTTGGATGGAAACCTGGTTAATGGCACAAAAATGGTTAGAAGATTTTCAGAAACACATAATTGTTTTATTGGTATCCCTTTCTAATATAGAGAAGTCTGCTGAGAAGAAGCCTGCCAAAGAAGAGAAAGCAAAGGGTAATAACCCTATTCTTTTATATTCCATTCCATTCTAGTCTTTTCTATTTTATTCTCTTTCTATTCTATCCTATTCAGCAACTGAAATCTAAAGGCACTCCGTGATTCTGAAGCAATTTCATCTCACAAGAAACTTAAACATTGTGTGATTCGTAATTTGCATGCATGCACAAGAGGTTAAAGTGGTTATGGGTTAGGGTAGCATCTGTTAGGGTAGCATTTGTTGGCAGAAAGATAGTCAGAAGGGATGGTGACCCGTTGCCACTTATCAAACCAATCAGATGTATCTTGGGTGGAGCTGCATAACAGAAGTGGTGTTTCTGAAAATAATTCTGACTTGCAACAATCTAGCTCGCAATCAAACACGAGGCTTGTCTAAACTTCTAATACATGTGTCAACAAGACAAGATTTGTGAAAGCTAGCCACGTGAGACTAGGGTTTGGTTTAAGCATGCTAGAGGGTGGTTAGGGTTAGGGCAAAGTTAGAGAAAATAAACATGCCAAAACAAAGACACTTGCAGCATAGCAGTCCTGCAAGTTATGCCACCCCCGACCAACTTTTCATTCATTCCACACCTCTTCTTTCCAAAACGTAACTTACAGAGGTTTCCATCCTCAAAACAATTAGCTCAAGTCTGTGTTTCTCATGAACGTCTAGACTCATTGAAACATTGATCATCGTGACATTAAAATCATGACCTCTTTCTTCAACAGCAGAGCCTGTTATAACAGACCCCTTCGCCACAGAAGGTAAATATTATTTTCACACAGTAGCACTCCAAATATTATATTTTAAGGGCAGTCTATGGATCACATACCAGTTACACTTTTAATAAAGTATAATTTATGAGGCCTTCATAAGCCCTGTGCAGTATAAGGCCAACATAAATGCTTCACAAATGATTTATAAGCTAATGATGGGAAGTGGACTGTTTCTTTTTTTATACTCTGGATAATTTTCAGATGAGATGCCCTACTTCCAGTGCTTTTTTGTGGATGAAGATGAGGCCCAGTATCCCTTCTACCCTTTCTCACCTCTCCAGTGAAGAGCACAGTATAGAAAGCAATGGGACGAGATGGGCGACACCTTTAGTGTGGAGTTCATAATAAAACCAAGCCATGGAATCCACTACTGCTATGTTGCAGCCTAGCGTCCTGAGCTGGTCTTCAACAGAAACCTAGGACAGCAAAGCACTTTGAGTGAATTCGTTGAGCTCTTATGGGTAGCCAACATCATTCCTGTCCAAATGTGTTTGTGTTATATTTTGTTTTTGATAGCTGATATGGCATGAGTTGATCTATATCAGGACATAAGTATTTTGAATGAAACAATGCATACTGTGTTTACATCTGCAGGTTAGCCTTTTTTAGGGCCATGCTAATTTGCTTGATTCAATTCCCGCTTTGATAGTTGTCAGTTTTCTCAATTGAATGGTATATTTAAACAAATTGGAACACAGATTGTACCGTTGGCTTTCATACTTTTCAAATTCTCAGTGCAGCGCAAGCAATTTCTCTGTCTGTCATCACATTCAGTTGAATTGGAGCTGCATATGGAAGCCGAGCAGTGTTGTTCTAGATTTTGGGCGAAGAGCTTGGTTGGGCTGGACTACAGACTGCTGCTCTGTTGCTGTGGACTCTGAATTACGCTTTATTTACATGAACATGGGCTCTATATCATTGCTCTCATACTAAGACATCAATGGGTCGTTCCATCTAAAAAAAAATCACAAGAAAGAGGCTTTCGACACCCACCTTCTCAGATTGTACTGAAATAGTTTCTGTTAGAGAACAGATAAGATTAGTGTTCCTGCAACAATATTATGTTGAAATATAATTTGATATCTGAGAAATTAAGCTAATTGATTCCACCCAAATTGGCCATTACATTCAATAAATGTAGACACTAACCTCCAGGATTGCTTTTCTTAAGGAATTCCTCCCCCACATGTTAAAGGGACAGTTCACCTAAATTACGTAATTACATTTGGTTTCCTTACCTGTTAGCAGTCTTTGAAGAAATAAATTAAACAGCCCATGTGTTGGTTTTGTTGTCCACTGACTCAAATGCAAACTGTTTTGCATTTGTGACACAACTCCAATTTAAGTCAATGGTACCTGTATTAGCATTTTCATGCTTCATGTCCAAATCATTCTGAAGTATTTAAAGCTGTTATGTTACTGACAGATGATTTAGATATGAAGCTTGGAAATGCTTAGGTACCATTGACTTGCATTGGATTTGTGCCACAAATGCTAAAAAGTTAGCATTTCAAACACCGGCCAGATTAACAAAACCAAAACATGGGTTGCTGTCATAACTTGTCCCTAAACTGCTTACAGGGTAAGGAAACAATATGTCATTTGGGTGAACAATCCCTTTAACACTGAGTGGGATTCTGAAAAAAATAACTACAAGTAGGAACAGCACCATCTAGTGGTCAGAACATTGTAATATCAAGATGTAGGATGGGGCATTAACCTAACTTAAATTATGAATTTCTCTGAACAGGAAGAAAAAAACATCACCAAATTCACTGAGAATACATTACATAGGATGAAGAAATAACACTCTGAGTCACAGCTCCATACTATTCGTCAAACATAGAGAACTAATACTGTATTCTCTTTTTTAGGGTGGGATTGGCGTGGGGTGTGTAGTGTCCATGGGTGGCTTTTGATAGTTTCTTTCGATTCTTCATGTCTTACTCCTTGTTAGAAAAAGGTTTGGTCCAAATCCGATGTTAGGTACTATATTTATTGAATATTATATGATTCATATAATATACAATAATTATACTACCTAACATCGGAGTGAGACATGAGGAATCAATAAATTTAAATGGGCAATTTGTGTGCAATCAATTAGTGTAAGTACTCAGAGATTAAATTATATTTCAACAAAATAATATTGTAGAAATGCTAATCTTATCTGTTTCTAAGTACAGAAATGAAATTATTTCAGATCAATCTGCGATGGTGTGTGTCATGGCTTGCTGAAATGACATACAACAACCTCAGTGGATTTTTACCTTACTTTGTGAGACGTTTTTGTTTTTAATGTTGCATTTCTTGCCCTTCTGTTCACAATGGTAACTCACAATGAGATAGTACTTCCATTGTAGCTGAATATGTTTCCTCATTGATTTTCAGGCTACATTGCTTTCTTCCATTTTCTTCTATTCCTCTTCATCAGTCTGCGTTTGTTAACTTTGAGGAAGCATAAAGCTTTTCATCAAATTCGCAGGGACCTCATACTCACATTAAAAAAAATTATGTTGGTGCCTCGAAGTCTGTGAAGTTGTTTTTGTATTGTATGTACTATATGTCTGGAAAGGAATAACCATAACCTATATGTCCATGAGAGCTCCCAGATTCTGATAAAACACCCTCTGGCTTCCCCACAGGTGACAAGTGGCAGACTCAGTCATGGTGTTCTGAAGCCTTATCAACCATCTATACTTCTACAAAATGCTCCTCATTTTGATAGGAGTGCTGATTCTAAGCATTCCATTGTCTGAACCTCCAGAATGAGGTTGAAGAATAATTTTTAATGGGTAACACGTCCGTTGGAATGCACTTGTTGCAATCAGGTGTCGTTGAAATATTTCATTTTGTGTGATAATCCATTTTGAACTCATTTAAAGTTGGTGTTGTCCATTTGTATCAACATAAGTTAGATATAATTTATTGCACTGGATTACACCATCAAGGACCTTAAACTAACTGGAACATGAGAGGAGAATACATATATTAATGATCAAAATCAATGTTTGTATCCCGTATCTATTTATTGATAGACCAAAAGGAACAGCTGCATAGCTCATGAGTGTCACAGAGTAGTGTCCTTTTGGTAGGGTTTACACAACTGGCAAACTGGTTGAAATAAGGTGTGGGAAAAATAAACAAGTCCAGTTTACCATTCTGTGATGCGTATAGTGACTTATGAATCATATATAATCAAGTGATATAGTAATAAAACAATATATTATGATATTATTTATATAATTATAATATCAACAATAATGGTAATAATAATGCATGTATGACAATTGTATTTATTTTTGTGCTATGTTATGAACAGATGTATAACATTTCAGATTGATTACTTTATAATCTCTGAAAGACAAGTTGGGATAGCCGTCAACACATAAACTTACTTCTACTTAAGTTAAATTGCGTCTTGGCTAATTTTATGTTTTTAATTAAAGTGACAACTTGAATTTTGACAATGAAGTACATGTGTAGCCAAATATTGATACTGTTCCATCTTTCAGTTTCGGTACCTCTGCACAAAACATGTATTTGTTGCAGAAGAATGTGATACTTTGGTACATGAAATGCCTTTAAATTCCCATTTAGCCTGTACAAAATGTTAACACATATATTTTTGTGGAGAGCAAAAGATAAGACTGATTGTGAAATAGTGCATTTATGCTGATTCCACTAATCATGTAAGGGAGGTATGTAAATACATGCATTACTTCTTTTTATTTATTTTATTATATTGATTTCACCTTTATTTAACCAGGTAGGCAAGTTGAGAATAAGTTCTCATTTACAATTGCGAGCTGGCCAAGATAAAGCAAAGCAGTTTGACACATACAACAACACAGAGTTACACAGAGTTACACGTGGAGTAAAACAAGCATACAGTCAATAATACAATAGAAAAATAAGTATATATACAATGTGAGCAAATGAGGTGAGATAAGGAGGAAAAGGCAAAAAAAAAGGCCATGGTGGCGAAGTAAAACACTGGAATGGTAGATTTGCAGTGGAAGAATGTGCAAAATATAAATAATGGGGTGCAAAGGAGCAAAATAAATAAATAAATAAATACAGCAGGAGAAGAGGGAGTTGTTTGGGCTAAATTATAGATGGGCTATATACAGGTGCAGTAATCTGTGAGCTGCTCTGACAGCTGGTGCTTAAAGCTAGTGAGGGAGATACGTTTTTCCAGTTTCAGAGATGTTTCTAGTTCGTTCCAATCATTGGCTGCAGAGAACTGGAAGGAGAGACGGGCAAAGGAGGAATTGATTTTGGGGGTGACCAGAGAGATATACCTGCTGGAGCGCCTGCTACAGGTGGGTGCTGCTATGGTGACCAGCGGGCTGAGATAAGGGGGGACTTTACCTAGCAGGGTCTTATAGATGACCTGGAGCCAGTGGGTTTGGCGAAAAGTATGAAGCGAGGGCCAGCAAACGAGTGTACAGGTCGCAGTGGTGGGTAGTATATGTGGCATTGGTGACAAAACGGATGGCACTGTGATAGACTGCATCCAATTTATTGAGTAGGGTATTGGAGGCTATTTTGTAAATGACATCGACGAAGTTGAGGATTGGTAGGATGGTCAGTTTTACGAGGGTATGTTTGGCAGCATGAGTGAAGGAGCTTTGTTGCAAAATAGGAAGCCAATTCTAGATTTGACTTTGGATTGGAGATTTTTGATGTGAGTCTGGAAGGAGAGTTTACAGTCTAACCAGACACCTAGGTATTTGTAGTTGTCTACATATTCTAAGTTAGAACCGTCCAGAGTAGTGATACTGGACGGGCGGGCAGGTGCAGGCAGCGATCGGTTGAAAAACATGCATTCAGTTTTACTTGTATTTAAGACCAATTGGAGGCCACGGAAGGAGAGTTGTATGGCATTGAAGCTCGTCTGGAAGGTTGTGTCCAAAGAAGGGCCAGAAGTATACAGAATGGTGTCGTCTGCGTAGAAGTGCATCAGAGACTCACCAGCAGCAAGAGAAACATCATTGATGTACAGAGAAAAGAGTCGGCCCAAGAATTGAACCCTGTGGCACCCCCATAGAGACTGCCAGAGGCCCGGACAACAGGCCCTCTGATTTGACACACTGAACTCTATCAGAGAAGTAGTTGGTGAACCAGGCGAGGAAATCATTTGAGAAACCAAGGCTATCGAGTCTGCCGATGAGGATGTGGTGATTGACAGAGTCGAAAGCCTTGGCCAGGTCAATGAAAACGGCTGCACAGTATTGTTTCTTATCGATGGCGGTTAAGATATCGTTTAGGACCTTGAGCGTGGCTGAGGTGCACCCATGACCAGCTCTGAAACCAGATTGCATAGTGGAGAAGGTGCGGTGGGATTCAAAATAGTCAGTAGTCTGTTTGTTGACTTGGCTTTCGAAGACTTTAGAAAGGCAGGGTTGGATAGATATAGGTCTGCAGCAGTTTGGATCTAGAGTGTCCCCCCCTTTGAAGAGAGGGATGACCGCAGCTTCTTTCCAATCTTTGGGAATCTCAGACGACACGAAAGAGAGGTTGAACAGACTAGTAATAGGGGTTGCAACAATTTCAGTAAATAGTTTTAGAAAGAAAGAGTTCAGATTGTCTAGCTCGGCTGATTTGTGGGGGTCCAGATTTTGCAGCGCTTTCAGAACATCAGCTGACTGGATTTGGGAAAAGCAGAAATGGGGAAGGCTTGGGCGAGTTGCTGTGGGGCGCAGTGCTGTTGACCGGTGTAGGGGTAGCCAGGTGGAAAGCATGGCCAGCTGTATAAAAATTCTTCTTGAAATTCTCAATTATAGTGGATTAATCAGTGGTGACCGAGTTTCCTATCCTCAGTGCAGTGGGCAGCTGGGAGGAGGTGTTCTTATTCTCCATGGACTTTATAGTGTCCCAGAACTTTTTTGAGTTTGTGTTGCAGGAAGCAAATTTCTGCTTGAAAAAGCTAGCCTTGGCTTTTCTAACTGCCTGTGTATATTGGTTTCTAACTTCCCTGAAAAGTTGCAAATCACGGGGCTGTTCGATGCTAATGCAGAACGCCATAGGATGTTTTTGTGTTGGTTAAAGGGCAGTCAGGTCTGGAGAGAACCAAGGGCTATATCTGTTCCTGGTTCTAAATTTATTGAATGGGGAATGCTTATTTAAGATGGTGAGGAAGGCATTTTAAAATAAAACAGGCATCCTCTACTGACGGGATGAGGTCAATATCCTTCCAGGATACCCGGGCCAGGTCGATTAGAAAGGCCTGCTCGCTGAAGTGTTTCAGGGAGCGTTTGGCAGTGATGAGTGGAGGTCGTTTGACCGCTGACCCATTATGGATGCATGCAATGAGGCAGTGATCGATGAGATCTTGGTTGAAAACAGCAGAGGTGTATTTAGTATTTATTCTTACCCATAAGAGCGGCAGTTCGGGGCAAGGAATTAGGGCTAAACTAAGTGTAGTTTACCAACGTATCCAAGTGTTGTTTCTTTTTCTCTCTCACGCTTTCGCTCTCTCTCTTTTAAGTCTCCATCTTGTGAAACACATGTCATTAATGTGTTGGTCCGCTAGGGACACGTTGTCATCGTATTATGTTTCTAATCAATAACCTATGCTGTGTGTGTATCTTATGCTATCATTTAGCTTGTTAGTAAATAAATAATGAAATAAACTTGTGTGGTACAGAATGATCAGTGAGACCCAGGTTTGTGCAGATTTGCGGAGTGTACGCTGTTCAAAATGAGACTGATATGAGGAAATTATTAATTGATGACTGGTAGGATATTTATATATTCTTGAGTTAATTTGGGAAACAGTAACTCATTAAACAAAGTTTTCCCGTGGTGCCCCAGATACCTAAACAGTTAATTGTTACATAATTAATTTAATCAAGTAATAATTAAACCTAGTAGGTAATTATTCGATAAAAAGCAGTCCTCATATTAATGATAGTCACATCATGACAAGGTCAATGCAAATAGTCCGGGAAGCCATTTGATTAACTGTTCAGCAGTCTTACGGCTTGGGGTGGAAGCTGGCATCTATGTTCTCTTGATAAGTATGTTAATTTGACCATTTCCCTGTCCTACTAAGTATAAAAATATAACAAGTACTTTGTATGGAGTGAAAAGTACATTATTACTGTAGTGAATAGGAAAACAGTGAATAAATTGCTAATAAATTGCTAATAATACCTATTAAAGGCTTTATAAGCTACTTACATAGTCACAAATTATATTTTGGATTTATTATCTATGCTGATCAAGTCCCTAAATGAAGACTCATTGCTCACCACTGTCTCTCTGGCCGAAACTGAGCTCCCTCAACCTGTTCACTAGTACTAACAGTTCATTTTCCAAACATAATAAATTCTTACATTGTATAAAGCAATTATTAGAATGAAGTAGAAGTTTAGATAAACATTATATTCACAAATGTATTCATGGTCACCTTACCGTAGCTTCCAATCTTGACCTCTTGCTTTAAGAGGTAAAGAATGAAATGATTTTGCCCTTGGTATCTCTGTCAAAATATGACATAGGCCTACTAAGAGCATTGTCTGCTGAAGTGATGTATCTCAAAGTGAGTTCTCTCAGACTTGTCCAACAACTAGCTAGCTAACATTAAACTCTAACTTGAACTGAAAATACTTTGTCAACATTAGAAATGTGTAATATATGAAAACGTAGCTAGCTAGACTATCTTACCCGTGGTCTGAAATCGGAGTAGATAGCCAGAGCGAATTTACCAGCTAGTATAATGGTGCGTTTTAAAACCTCTTTTAAATATGTCCACTGTTTCGGCCTCCCTCAGGTTCTCTGGCAGGCTATTCCAGAGACTGGGGACATTGCAATTAAAGGCTGTCTCTCCATGCCTTTTTGTTCTAGGCTTTGGAATAGTTAAAAGGCCAGTGCCAGAGGACCTGAGGGACCTACTATAAACATAACTCAAAAGCATGTCTAATATGTTTTGGGGTGCACAATTAAAACCAGTGTAATGTGTGCTCTCCGTCTGGTCTTGGTCAGTACCCGTGCTGCAGAATTCTGTACTTTTTGCAGTTTACCAATGGCTTCCTTGGATAGACCAGACAGGAAAGCATTACAGTAGTCAAGCCTGCTTGTAATAAAAGCATGTATGAGTCTCTCTGTATCAGCCTGAGAAAGAAACGGCCACACCTTGGCAATGTTCCTGAGGTGGTAAAAAGCTATTTTGGTCACATTCATAATGTGTGATTTGAAATTGAGTTCAGAATCTAAAATGACACCCAGGTTTTTTACCTTGTGCTTTATCTTGCTCGTCTTGATTTAGCTGGAGGAAGTTGAGCCATCCAAATATTTAAATCACTAATACAGTCTAATAATTGATCTGTGGAACTAAAATCCTCTGGTGACACAGAAATGTTGTGTATCGTCTTGAACATTGTTTTTCCATAGATGATGTGCGCACCAGCACCGCCTTCTGCTAGGGAGATTACTGTATTGCAGACATTGTATGCATCATTTCTGATGGAGTTAATATGGTTTTTGTGGGCGGATTATCAGCATTTCTTTATTTAGGCGGCCCAAAAAAATTGCAGAAAAAGCCTGAGCTGCACTGGAAACGCCATCATGGTTGCATTATCCCATATCTCGTGCAGGCTCCATGCTGTCTTAATGTAACCATGATTGCGTTTCCAGTGCAGCTCAGTGTAAACAATCATAACAGTAGGGTTGGTATTTTCTGGCAAGCGAATTCTAGGAGTTGAAGTCTTTCCATTGAGCTGTCCTTGCGTTCCGAATGAAATAGAAAGTTAGAACTGTATCCAGCATGTGTCTGAAGCGGAGCTTCCTTCCGTTAAATATCCTTTACTGATTATTTTGACTTGATTGTAGTGACTTCTTTACCATGCTGACATAGTCACTGCCCAAGCTGAAGCGGAGTTGTTTCTGATGCATACAGTCTACAAAGTTCCCAAAAGGTAAAGAGCACAGAGATCCAGGGATATGATGCAAAAAAATAGGATTTTTCTTCCTTTAAATAACCAAACAAAAGTATTATCTGATTAATATAGATCATAGATTATGTGAAATTCTATTTTCAAAAGAATTTGCTAGGACTCCTACTACACAAGGCCTAACTTCCTCCATTTATTCTGTACAGCGCAATGGGCAAAAGTGGGAGCCATATACTAAGGTACACTAAGGCACATTAATAACCAAAATAATACATCAATGATCAGGTATATTATACACAACATATAATATTTCAACAATATACATCCTGCTTGGTACACCTTCTGTGTTCAATAAAATATGACAAACACACACACAGTTTTGTAGAAGGCATGAAGGTGTCAGGGTTAATGGAGTGTACACCCCCCCCCCCCCCCCCTTCTGGAGATGAAACAGATCCCCCTGTCTCCTTTCATCCATCTTGTTTAGAGAAAAGGGGAGAGAGGAGGAAATGGAGAGGGATAATGAGAAAGAGAGGATGAGAAAAACCCGAGCATGATCAATCTGCTCCATGAATAATTGAAGAGGGTTGTGTTTTGGAGAGATCTCTTCTCAGCCCAGCCAAAGCATCCTACAATGATTTCTCTCTTTCTACTCTCGTATAGTACATCTGATGTACATCCGGGACAGTGTAAACATTGATGATTCGAGAAAAGGCTCTCGGTGGGAGAGGAGAAGAGAGGAGTTGGTCACCTAATAGCACTTTGCGCTGGCTGCTCCTGCCGCTGCAAACGACGATACTCCTATATTCCCATTCTGGGCTCAGGAACATTTAGGGCGACAGGAGGAAGGAGGGATAACCAGAGCAGGGCTTTGAATCGTATGCCTATCCTATCGACCCAGCTGAGCACCCCCCCCCCCCCTTTTCTCCTTCTCCTCTCCTCTGTGGATGCCCTCACTTGCAGCAAGGACCCCCGGAGGGGAAAGAGAGAAAGGGTGGATGGAAGACCAGTGGGAGAAATGGTAGGGAAACACTGCATCTATCTTTCCTATCCTAGGTGTCTACCACACTGTCAGAAATCTAGTGGAGGGCTGGGTGACCTTGTGTGTGTGTATGTAACTGCTGAAAATATGTCGCTCCCTATGCTTCACTCAGTGTTATAGCATAGGACAGGGATGCCCTTGAATTAGAGAGGATGCATAGGAGAGAGGCAGAGAGAGAAGACAGCGAGATAGTGGAGGTAGAGGACTAGAGGTAGATGTAGCAGCTTTTATCATTTGGACACATGTCATATACTGTAACTCTTGGGAGAAGAATACAGAATATGATGATATCACCAGGATGCTGGTATGTTGAAAGCACAGACTTGCTGACTCTGAGTTTGTTGTCATACGGTGTTGGATGTAAAAGGTGACCCATTAGATGGCACTGTCCTTATGAACAAAACAAATGTGAGCAGCCGAGATTGATGAATGAACGGTAATGTTGAATGCAGCCTATTAACATGCCTGATTTGGGATGAAGAGGTAAATTAGCAGGAGAGAGAGTCAGGCAGACGTGGCTGTATTAATGACTCAATCATGGGTCTAATGCTTAACATGGAGAAGCCAGAAATGTGATAATTTAATCAGCAAATGAAGGAAGATTCACAGCCATATATGTCAGTAATTGGGTAATTCAATAAATCACAGTAAACAGATTATCTCACTGTGTTATGGTTTATTATGAGTTTTACAGAGTTTGGAGTTTTGCTCAAATTTGTGTTCGATAAAATGTTTGATTTCGAGGTTGGTACTGTTTGGTTGTGGCTGGCCCTGATTATGATTATCCTCACTGGTCAGGATGTGTTCAAATCAAATCAATCCAAATAAATGGTATTTGTCACATGAGACGAATACAACTGTGAAATGCTTAGTCACAAGCCCTTAATCAACAATGCAGTTCAAGAAAAAAGCATTTTGCTACACCCGCAATAACATCTGATAAACATATGTATGTGACAAATACAATTTGATTAGATTTGATTTACTAAATTTACCGGGGGGGGGGGGGGGGGGTGAGTATAAAAAAAAGTATAAAAGTAACAAGAAAATTACATAACAGTAACAAGGCAATATGCAGGAGGTACCATAGGTTAGTCGAGGTCATTTTGTAAAGTGACTATGCATAGATAATAAACAGCGAGTAGCAGCATTGTAAAAACAAAGGGTAAGGGGGGATCAAAGACTTTTATCTCCCTCACCAACTTTACACATCTGCTATCTGAGCAGCTAACCGATCGCTGCAGCTGTACATAGTCCATCGGTAAATAGCCCACCCAATTTACCTACCTCATCCCCATACTGTTTTTATTTATTTACTTTTCTGCTCTTTTGCACACCAGTATCTCTACCTGCACATGACCATCTGATCATTTATCACTCCAATGTTAATCTGCTAAATTGTAATTATTCACCTACCTCCTCATGCCTTTTGCACACAATGTATATAGACTCTTTAAAAAAAAGAATTCTACTGTGTTACTGACTTGTTTATTGTTTACTCCATGTGTAACTCTGTGTTGCTGTCTGTTCACACTGCAATGCTTTATATTGGCCAGGTCGCAGTTGTAAATGAGAACTTGTTCTCAACTAGCCTACCTGGTTAAATAAAGGTGAAATAAAAAATAAAAAAATAAAATGTAAATAGTCCGGCTGGGCATTTGTGTTGTTGTGCCCTCTTCACAACTGTCTTGGTGTGTTTGGATGATGATAGTTTGTTGGTGATGTGGACAACAACTAACTTGAAACTCTCGTTGAGCTTCACTTCAGCCCCATAGATGTTAATGGGCCTGTCCGGCACTCCTTTTCCTATTGTCCACGATCAGCTCCTTTGTCTTGCTCACATTGAGAGAGGTTGTTCTCCTAGCACCACACTACCTGGTCTCTGACCATATAGACTGTCTCATTGTTGTCAGAAATCACTGTTGTGTTGTCAGAAATCTTAATGATGGTGTTGGAGTCGTGCTTGGCCATGCAACTGTGGTTGAACCGGGAGTACAGAACGGGACTAACCATGCACCCCTGAGGGGCCCCAGTGTTGAGGATCAGCGTGGCAGGTGTTGTTTTTTCTCCCCAATTCCGTGGTAGTTAGTGTCTTGTCTCATAGCTGCAACTCCCGTACAGACTAGGGAGAGGTGAAGTTCGAGAGCCGTATGTCCTCCGAAACACAACCAAACCAATCCACACTGCTTCTTGACACAATGCACACGTAACCCGGAAGTGTGCACTGCACCCGGCCCGCCAAAAGAGTCCCTAGTGCGCAATGGGACAAGGACATCTCTGCCGGCCAAACCCTCCCCTAACCAGACAACGCTTGGAAAATGTTGTGCCGCCCCATCGATCTCCCAGAGCCTGGACTCGAACCCAGAATCTCTAGTGGCACAGCTAGCACTGCTATGCAGTGCCTTAGACCACAGCACCATTCGGGAAGCCCGGCAGATGTGTTTTTTGCCTACCCTTACCAACTGGGTTGGGGTGGGGGTGCATCAGGAAGTCCAGGATCCAGTTGCAGAGGGAGGGGTTTAGTACCAGGATCCTTAGCTTTATGATGAGCTTTGTGGGGACTATGGTGTTGAACGCTGAGCTGTAGTCAATGAACAGCATTCTCACATAGGTATAGGTGTTCCTTTTGTCCAGGTGGTAAACGGCAGTGTGGAGTGGGATTGAGAATGCATCATCTGTAGATCTGTTGGGGCGGTATGCAACTTGGAGTGGGTCTAGCGTTTCTGGCATGATGGTGTTGAGCCTTGACCTTGATCAAAGCACTTCATGGCTTCCGACGTGACTGTTACAGGTTGGTAGTCATTTAGGAAGGTTACCTTCGGTTTCTTGGGCACAGGGACAATGGTTGGCCTTTTTGAAACATGTAGGTATTACAGACTCGGTCAGGGAGAGGTTGAAAATGTCAGTGAAGACACTTGCCCGTTGGTCCATGCATGCTTTGAGTACAAATCCTAGAAATCCATCAGCTGGTGCTCTTATGCATGATTCAGTGTTGCTTGCCTCGAAGTGAGCATAAAAGGCATTAAGCTCGTCTGGGAGGCTCACGTCACTGGGCAGCTCGCGGCTGGGTTTACTTTTGTAATCCGTAATATTTTTCAAACCCTGCCACATCCGACGAGCATCAGAGTAGTAGGATTCAATTTATATCTGCATTGACACTTTGCCTGTTAAGATGGTTTATTTAAGGGCATAGCTGGATTTCATATAAGCGTCCGGATTAGTGTCCCATTTCTTGAAAGTGGCAGCTCTTTAGCTCGGTGCAGCTGTTGCCTGTAATCCATGTCTTCTGGTTGGAGTATGTACAGTGGGGCAAAAAAGTATTTAGTCAGCCACCAATTGTGCAAGTTCTCCCACTTAAAAAGATGAGAGAGGTCTGTAATTTTCATCATAGGTACACTTTAACTATGACAGACAAAATGAGGGAAAAAAAATCCAGAAAATCACATTGTAGGATTTTTAATGAATTTATTTGCAAATTATGGTGGAAAATAAGTATTTGGTCACCTAAAAACAAGCAAGATTTCTGGCTCTCACAGACCTGTAACTTCCTCTTTAAGAGGCTCCTCTGTCCTCCACTCGTTACCTTTATTAATGGCACCTGTTTGAACTTGTTATCAGTATAAAAGACACCTGTCCACAACCTCAAACAGTCACACTCCAAACTCCACTATGGCCAAGACCAAAGAGCTGTCAAAGGACACCATAAACAAATTGTAGACCTGCACCAGGATGGGAAGACTGAATCTACAACAGGTAAGCAGCTTGGTTTGAAGAAATCAACTGTGGGAGCAATTATTAGGAAATGGAAGACATACAAGACCACTGATAATCTCCCTCGATCTGGGGCTCCACGCAAGATCTCACCCCGTGGGTCAAAATTATCACAAGAACCACATGGGGGGGACCTAGTGAATGACCTGCAGAGAGCTGGGACCAAAGTAACAAATCCTACCATCAGTAACAAACTACGCCGCCAGGGACTCAAATCCTGCAGTGCCAGACGTGTCCCCCTGCTTAGCCAGTACATGTCCAGGTCCGTCTGAAGTTTGCTAGAGAGCATTTGGATGATCCAGAAGAAGATTGGGAGAATGTCATATGGTCAGATGAAACCAAAATATAACTTTTTGGTAAAAACTAAACTCGTCGTGTTTGGAGGACAAAGAATGCTGAGCTGCATCCAAAGAACACCATACCTACTGTGAAGCATGGGGGTGGAAACATCATGCTTTGGGGCTGTTTTTCTGAAAAGGGACCAGGACGACTGATCCGTGTAAAGGAAAGAATGAATGGGGCCATGTATCGTGAGATTGTGAGTGAAAACCTCCTTCCATCAGCAAGGGCATTGAAGATGAAACGTGTCTGGGTCTTTCAGCATGACAATGATCCCAAACACACAGCCCGGGCAACGAAGGAGTGGCTTCGTAAGAAGCATTTCAAGGTCCTGGAGTGGCCTAGCCAGTCTTCAGATCTCAACCCCATAGACAATCTTTGGAGGAAGTTGAAAGTCCGTGTTGCCCAGCAACAGCCCCAAAACATCACTGCTCTAGAGGAGATCTGCATGAAGGAATTGGCCAAAATACCAGCAACAGTGTGTGTGAACCTTGTGAAGACTTACAGAAAACGTTTGTCATTGCCAACAAAGGGTATATAACAAAGTATTGAGATAAACTTTTGTTATTGACCAAATACTTATTTTCACCATAATTTGCAAATAAATTCATAAAAAATCCTACAATGTGATTTTCTGGATTTTTGTCTGTCGTAGTTGAAGTGTACCTATGATGAAAATTACAGGCCTCTCTCATCTTTTTAAATGGGAGAACTTGCACAATTGGTGGCTGACTAAATACTTTTTTGACCCACTGTACGTACG
Organism: Oncorhynchus clarkii lewisi; assembly: GCF_045791955.1. Taxonomy (NCBI): domain Eukaryota; kingdom Metazoa; phylum Chordata; class Actinopteri; order Salmoniformes; family Salmonidae; genus Oncorhynchus; species Oncorhynchus clarkii. The sequence continues at coordinate 170,082 of NC_092172.1, read as the reverse complement.
TCACTGTTTGGACGACGTCGTCAATGCACTTATTGATGAAGCCATTGACTGATGTGATGTTCCAGTCTGTGCTAGCAAAACAGTCCTGTAGTGTAGTATCCGCTTCATCTGACCACTTCCGTATTGAGTGATTCACTGGTACTTCCTGCTTTCGTTTTTGGTTGTAAGCAGGAATCTTGGAGGATAGAGTTATGGTCAGATTTGCCAAATGGAGGGCTAGGGAGAGATTTCTTTGAGTCTGTGTGTGTGGAGTAAAGGTGTTCGAGAATTTTTTTCCCTCTGGTTGCACATAGTTTTTAATCCAGTGCAGTGTAGGGCTCTGCATTGAAGAAGAATATACACAAACACCATTATTTTGTCCTTCTTGTTACTTTTCCCCTCTTTCCTATAACTGTTTAGGAACATCTCTGGCCTGGCTCTTGATGTGCTGAGTCAGGGAGTGTTGATAGCTGTGTGTGTGTGTCTTCGTTTGCACGCATGTGTTTTTTTGGCCTGAGTTTACGTACATGCATTTCTATGCAGATGTGTCTCTGTGTGTGTGTGTGTGTGTGTGTGTGTGTGTGTGTGTGTATTTAACAGCACAGGTGGTGAAATTACAAGGAAATAGCTACGCAACCTCAGGAGGCTGAAGAAATTCGGCTTGTCACCAAAAGCACTCACAAACTTCTACAGATGCACAATCGAGAGCATCCTGTCGGGCTGTTACGGCAACTGCTCCGCTCACAACCGTAAGGCTCTTCAGAGGGTAGTGAGGTCTGCACAACGCATCACCGGGGGCAAACTACCTGCCCTCCTGGACACCTACACCACTCGATGTCACAGGAAGGCCATAAAGATCATCAAGGACAACAACCACCCGAGCCACTGCCTGTTCACCCCGCTATCATTCAGAAGGCGAGGTCAGTACAGGTGCATCAAAGCTGGGACCGAGAGACTGAAAAACAGCTTCTATCTCAAGGCCATCAGACTGTTAAACAGCCACCACGAACATTGAGTGGCTGCTGCCAACATACTGACTAAACTCCAGCCACTGTAATAATGTAAAAATGGATGAAAAATGTATCACTAGCCACTTTAAACAATGCCACTTCATATAATGTTTACATACCCTACATTGATCATCTCATATGTATATACTGTTCTCTATACCATCTACTGCATCTTGCCATCTTGATGTAATACATATATCCCTTGCCACTTTAACCTCTCTAGGGTATGTGGGACGCTAGCGTCCCATCTGGCCAACATTCAATGATTTTGCAGAGCGCCAAATTCAATTACAGAAATTTTCATTATAAAAATTCAGAAAACAAAACATATTTTATATAGGTTTAAAGATTAACTTCTTGTTAAACCAACCACAGTGTCATATTTATAAAATGCTTTTCGGCGAAAGCATACCTAGCCCAGAACATAGCCCAGTTGACAAATTATTACAAACAGTAACCAGCCAAGCAGAAGCGTTACAAAACTCAGAAATAGATAGAAAATTAATCCCTTACCCTTGATGATCTTCATATGGTGTTGTCATGATGTTGCCCTCTTTGAGTACATCTTGCTCTCTGCTTCTACAACCAGACTGCTGTGGGCAGTGAGGTCATAAATTCCTAAGGAAGACCCTGCCTCATGGACACACAGTTATAGAGAGTAGTTTAATGGAGACAAAGGAAATCCTTCCACCTCACAGAACGTGAGGTACGAACAAATTTCATTTTCCAGAGAAAGTGTAAAAGATTGGTGAAGAATCCCGCTACGAACTGGTGCGTTTGTCACAACTTGGGAAGCTCAAGAGAGACGGTGTGGCCACATTATCATAACGCTGTTTATATAATAGCCTCAGATATGAGGTTTACATCTAATTGTTGTATAAGATGAATGAGTGAGGATGATACTGTTTGAATAATGGTGGAATATGACTGTGGACTGTTAAATGAAGAAAAATACAATTCCCTTTTGATTTGAACTAAATCAGAGGACCGCCCCTGAGCCCAGTTAGGACCAGACATCCTGAGACAGCCCTCTTCTGCCATTCTGAATAAAAACCCACTTTGGGAAATGATCAGGATACCATTTTTTTCTCCAGTAGGAGGGGGACTAAAGGTTGCAGACCTTTGCTGAATCTTTTAACCATACCACTTGGTTAAAACTCTTAGACTATCGATACCGACAGAATAAGAACAAGTCTTTGATACTAATTACTAGGAATTTGGCATCATTGAACGCGAAGAACGACAACCGCCGAAACATCCATCCTATAACGAATGTCACTCTGAACAAGCCTCTCTAACCACAACTGAGAGAGGGAGAGAGACGGACAATTCTGCAAAAGAAATTAACTTTTCACCAGCGATCAAGACGACACACTGAGCGGAAATATATATATTGATTGCAATTGTTCAAAACTGAGTGAGCGTTCGTTTGTCAGGATTATAATTTCAATTTGTATAATTATTAACTCTGTAGTGACTTCTCAGTCGACCCCCCCCCCCCCCCCCCCACTCCCCTTTTGTCAAACAAGCCGCGATGCCGGTTTAGCCCACTAGGGCACATTCTATCATTTCATGTAACCATATTTACTGTTTGTTTATGCATTTCTGTGAATTACTTAGTTAGTAATAAATAAATGATTTAAGACAATTGATGTATGGATGACTCACAGTCAAGACTGGATTTGTGCAGATAACCAACAATTTATGACGTTTGGAATGAGACTAACGTGAAGTAAAATAAATAAATCATTAATCGGAAGACTATTGATCAGATATGAAAATATCTGAAAGGTTATATTGGGAAATTATAACTTTGTAATCTGAATACTTTCCTTGGTGCCCCTATTTCCTAGTTAATTACAGTTACACGATTAATTACTTTGATCGCGTTATACTAATTACAGGGAATCTTTGATAAAACTATGTCTTCAATGTAATGATAGTAAAGACACGACAGTGTTAATCAGAAGACATTAATTTACTCAATAAATGTTCCTTTTGTTCGATGAAGTCTCTTTATATCCAAAAACCTCCTTTTTGTTAGCGAGTTTTCTTCAGTACTCCACAGGCTCAAACTCAGTCAAAACAATCAGACAAAAAAATCCTAATTGTATCCGTAAAGTTCATAGAAACATGTAAAATGATGTTTATATTCAATCCTAAGGTTGTTTTTTAGCCTAAATGATCTATAATCTTTCAACCGGACAATAAGGTCGTCAATATAAAAGGTAAACAAGAAATGCACATGCGCCTGAAAAAACTCTGCGTCACGTTTGGGTCCACTCATTCAGACTGGTCTTACTCCCTCATTTATAAGAATACAAGCCTGAAACAATTTATTTCTAAAGACTGTTGACATCTAGTGGAAGGCATAGGAACTGCAAATGGAGTCCTATGTCAATGGATACTGTAATGGCATTGAATTGAAAACTACAAACCCCCCCCCCCCCCCAAAAAAAAACTTCCTGAATGGATTTTCCTCATGTTTTCTTCTGCTGTTATAGTCACAGGCACTATTTTAACAGTTTTGGAAACTTTAGAGTGTTTTCTATCCATATCTACCAGTTATATGCATATCATATCTTCTGGGCTCGAGTAGCAGGCCGTTAAATTTGGGCATGCTTTTCATCCAAAATTCCGAATGCTGCACCCTACCCTAGAGAGGTTAAACAATGCCACTTTTATATGTTTACATACCCTACACTTCTCATCTCATATGTATATACTGTACTCGATACCATCTACTGCATCTTGCCTATGCCGTTCTGTACCATCACTCTTTCATATATTTTATGTACATATTCTTCATTCCTTTACACTTGTGTGTATAAGGTAGTTGTTGTGAAATTGTTAGGTTAGATTACTCGTTGGTTACTACTGCGTTGTCGGAACTAGAAGCACAAGCATTTCGCTACACTCGCATTGACATCTGCTAACCATGTGTATGTGACAAATACAATTTGATTTGACCTCAACTAAAAATTTAGCAATTTGAGATGACTAAAGTGCTTGGAGTAACCCTAGATGGTAAACTGTCATGGTCAAAACATATTGATGTAGTAGTAGCTAAGATGGGGAGAAGTCTGTCTATAATAAGCGATGCTCTGCCTTAACAACATTTATCAACAAGGCAGGTCCTACTGGCCCTAGTTTTGTTGCACATTGACTACTGTTCAGTTGTGCGGTCAGGAGCCACAAAAAGGACGTAGGAAAATTGCAATTGGCTCAGAACAGGGTAGCACGGCTGGCCTTTGGATGTACAGTACACAAAGAGCTAATATTAATAATATGCATGTCAATCTCTCCTGGCTGAAAGTGGAGGAGAGATTGACTTCATCACTACTTTTATTTATGAGAGGTATTGAAATGTTGAATGCACCATGCTGTCTGTCTAAACTATTGGCACACATCTCGGACACCCATGCGTACCATGCAAGACATGCCACAAGAGGTTTCTTCACATTCCAAGTCCAGAACAGACTATGGGAGGCACATAGTACTACATGGAGCCATGACTACATGGAACATATTCCACATCAAGTAACTGATGCAAGCAGTAAAACTAGATTTAAAAAACAGATAAAAAACACCTTATGGAACAGCGGGGACTGTGAAGCAACACAAACATTGGCATATATACACACAACGTACATGCACATGGATTTAGTGACAAATGACAATGACAAAGCAAAAACAGGTTGTTAGAAATGTTTGCAAATATAAAAAATAAAAAAACGTTCATATCACAAGTATTCAGACCCTTTACTAACTACCTTGTTAATTAAAGCACCTTTGGCAGCAGTTACAGCCTTTAGTCTTCTTGGATATGACGCTACAAGCTTGGCACACTTGTGTTTGGGGAGTTTCTCCCATTCTTCTCTGCAGATTCTCTCAAGCTCTGTCAGGTTGGATGGGGAGCACCGCTGTACAGTTAAAGTATTTTCAGGTCTCTCCAGAGATGTTAGATCGGGTTCAAGTCCGGGCTCTTGCTGGGCCACTCAAGGACTTGTCCCAAAGCCACTGTGCTGTCTTGGCTGTGTGCTTAGGCTCGTTCTCCTGTTGGAAGGTGAACCTTCGCCCCAGCCTGAGGTCCTGAGCAGGTTTTCATCAACAATCTCTCAGTACTTTGCTCCATTCATCTTTCCCTCAATTCTGACTAGTCTCCCAGTTCCTGCCACTGAAAAACATCCCAAAAGCAAGAGGCTGCCACCAACATGCTTCACTGTAGGGATGGTGCCAGGTTTTCTCCAGACGTGACGCTTGGCATTCAGGCCAAAGAGTTCAATCTTGGTTTCATCAGACCAGAGAATACTGGTTCACATGGTCTGAGAGTCATTTAGGTGCCCTTTGGCAAACTCCAAGCAGGCTCTCATGTGCCTTTTACTGAGGAGTGGCTTCTGTCTGGCCACTCTACCATAAAGGCCTGATTGGTGGAGTGCTGCAGAAATGGTTGTCCTTCTGGAAAGTATATTCCCATCTCCACAGAGGAACTCTAGAGCTCTGTCAGAGTGACCATCGGGTTCTTGGTCACTTCCCTGACCAAGGCCCTTCTCCCCCGATTGCTCAGTTTGGCCGAGCAGCCAGCTCTAGGAAGTCTTGGTGGTTCCAAACTTCTTCAATTTAAGAAATGTGTTCTTGGAGTCCTTCAATGCTGCCGAAATTGTTTGGTGCCCTTCCCCAGATCTGTGCCATGACACGATCCTATCTTGGAGCTTTATGGACAATTCCTTCGACCAGATGGTATGGTTTTTGCTCTGACATGCACTGTCAATCATGGGACCTTATATAGACAGGTGTGTGCCTTTCCAAATCATGTTCAACTCCAATCAAGTTGTATAAACATCGCAAGGATGATCAATGGAAACAGGATGCAGCTGAGCTCAATTTCGAGTCTCAGAGCAAAGGGTCTGAATAATTATGTAAATAAGGTAGTTTTATTTTTTAAGACATTTGCAAACATTTTTTAAAACCTGTTTTCACTTCATCATTGTGGGGTATTGTGTGTAGATTAATTTTAGAATAAGGCTGTAACATAACAAATTGTGGGAAAAGTCAAGAGGTTTGAATATTGTCCTAAGGCACTGTATATCATCCTCAGTTCTAATGGTTGTCTTGTTATTGTCATTATCGTATTGTTTGTATTTTGCAAAAGTAAAATACATTACAAAAAAGACTACCCAACTCAGTCAGAAAGAAGTTGGACTTGAACAAGCAGGGTTAAATGAAGCAAAAAAACTCAACTGTGAATCTTGCCCAAAAATCATCTCCTTAAACACTGTAGTGTTGTCACGATACCAGAATTCTGACTTAGATACGGATACCAGGTTTAGTATCATGTTTCTCAATACCTTCACGATACTCAATTCCAAAATGATACCACTGCAAAAAAAGAAGGCATATTAACCAGAGTCACAGAGGGGCAATTGATCCAGACAGATAAACTCAGTTACTGCTTTCATCAATCGTTTGGCATTTTTTCTTACATTTAATATCATTGCATTGACATTCATTAATGCGTTCATGGCAGTCACTGAAATATGTTAAAGTAACTTCAACATATTTCAGTGACTGCCATGAACGCATTAATGAATCAATTATACAATCATATAATCAATTTGACTTGTTTTGTTTTTACCAATCCAACTACATAGCAACATAATGGTAATCCATTTCTTTGAATGGTAAATCTCTATTGATAAACTGGGCGAATCAAGATTTACCGAGCTTATTCCCATGAAATCAATGAGTGTCCATGCATTTAGTTATTGAGCTTGTTTTGGCTGATTTCAAGGTGATACAGATGACAAAACAACCGTTTTCCCTTCCATTTGGGACTTATTTTATTGTACTGATTAACAACATTTGCACAGAACCCTTGATAAATAGTTCATAAGCTATTGTAAAGGATGAATTGTATGAAGAAATATTCATGAAAATATGTGACCCACCACCAGGATTCGGTCCAATGTAACAAAATGAAAAATAAAAATAAATACTTTTTATTTTATTTTTTACATTTGATAAAAGTACTACAAAATGGTATATCGTACAAACATGTTACCCACTTTTGAGAAAATGGACCTTGAATGTTTTGGTACATCTACTGGAGAGCTCGTCTTTGTCTACATCCATTCAGCATCGTTCACACCCAACCCTATAAGGATCCACATGTGAGCCCATGTGCTAAACAGAGTGAGTAGTGTAGTAAACAACCGAAGAGTTCAAGACTAAAACTAGTAGCTTACGATAAGGAAAAACTCCAGGTAAAAATACACTTTATCTAGTCCTTGGCCTATATCCTAATCTGACTTTGGTGCAGGTCATGTTGTTCTTCACATTACCGTCTCTGGAATACACACACTATGTCAAATAAAATCTAAGTTCATTTGTCACATATACAGGATACAGAAGGTGTAAATGGTACATAGAAATGGTTACTTGCATATTTGCATAGTAGCAATATCAAAAACAGAAAGGGTCCAGATAAAAATATGTTATAATGATTAGATGGCGCTTACCCAGACACACCTGTCTAAATTGATGGGTCATGTGAAAGAAATTCAATAACCATCCAGATTGTCAGATACGTCAATAGCGCCTGCTAAATTCAAGGGATCAATTTTGTTGATAAAAGTAGCAAAACTTTTGTAGTTCTCGATGGCTAACATTATATCTTTAAAAAAGCCACGGTAGAAAAGATTATCAACACTTACTAAGCAGCTCACATTATAAACAGAACCATGCTAAATGGCAGACCAATCCAAACTCATCTCCAGGCATGTCGAGTCCACCCATTTTCTCAGCCAATCATGGCTAGCGTGAAGGTTCCATGTCTTTTTCTATGTCTAAACCAACTAGGTTCCTTAACTTCTTAAGGTATAGGGGGCAGCATTTTCACTTTTGGATAAATAACGTGCCCAATTTCAACTTCCTGCTACTCATGCCAGGAATATAAGATATGCATGTTATTAGTAGATTTGGATGGAAACACTCTGACGTTACTAAAACCGTTTGAATCATGCCTGTGAGTATAACAGAACTTATGTAGCAGGCAAAACCCAGAGGACTAACCGTTCAGAATATTATTTTTTTGGTCTCTGTCTGTTCACTGCCCTCTCATTGGCAAATTCAATTTCTTAGGAACCTGTTTTCAGTTCCTATCGCTTCGACTGGATGTCACCCGTCTTTAGAATTTGGTTGAGGTTATTCATTTGTGCAATGAAGAAGTAGGCCATCTAGGAACTGGGTAACACTGTTGAGAATGCGCAAGACGTGAAAAGTAGCATGGTTTGTTGTCTTCCTGTATTGAACACAGATAGACCCGTCTACAATTTGATTGATTATTAACGTTTAACCTCTAGTGACACCCCATCCCGTGAACGGGACCGTTGTCATCATCTGACACAAATTAGCATAACGCAACGGACATAAATATTCCTAGAAAATATTCCTATTCATGAAAATCACAAATTAATTATATTGAGACACAGTTTAGCCTTTTGTTAATCTCAGATTTTCAAAATATGCTTTACAGCCAAAGCTAGACAAGCACTTGTGTAAGTTTATCGATAACCTAGCATAGCATTTTGTCCAGCTAGCAGCAGGTAACTTGGTCACGGAAATCAGAAAAGCAATCAAATTAAATCGTTTACCTTTGATGAGCTTTGGATATTTTCACTCACGAGACTCCCAGTTAGATAGCCAATGTTCCTTTTTTCCAAAAAATTATTTTTGTAGGCGAAATAACCCCATTTGATCTTCACGTTTGGCTGAGAAATCGCCCAGAAATTGCAGTCACGAAAACGGCAAAAAATATTCCAAATTAGCTCCATAATATCGACAGAAACATGGCAAACGTTGTTTATAATCAATCCTCAAGGTGTTTTTCAAATATCTATTCGATAATATATTAACCGGGACTGGTGGCTTCTTAGTAGGATAGAGAGAAACAATGGCCGCATTTGTCCTTTACGCACCAAACACTATGAGAGACTTCAGCTGACCACTAACGCAATGTTGACGTTCAGGCTCATTTTTCAGAATAAAAGCCTAAAACTATGTATTGTGACACTAGACACATTAGGGAAGCCATAGAACAAGTAATCTGGTTGATAGCCCATTCACTGTTCAATAGGGACGCATAGGAACGCAGAGCCTTCTAAATAAGAGTCTCTTCCTGTTTGGATTTTTCTCAGGCTTTCACCTGCAACATCAGTTCTGTGAAACTCACAGACAATATTTTTACAGTTTTGGAAACTTTAACATGTTTTCTGTCCTAAACTGTCAATTATATGCATATTCTAGCATCTTGTCCTGACAAAATATCCCGTTTACTACGGGAACGTTATTTTTCCAAAAATGAAAATACTGCCCCCTAGTCACTGCCCCCTAGTCACTAGTTTGAAATATTTTGGCAAAGTTATAGGCAACTTTTGAAATATTTTGTAGTGACGTTGCGTTTTTTGGAAGCGTTTTTATCTGGATCAAACGCGTCAAATAAATGGACATTTGGATATATATGGATGGAATCAATCGAACAAAAGGACCAATTGTGATGTTTATGGGACATATTGGAGTGCCAACAAAAGAAGCTCGTCAAAGGTAATGCATGTTTTATATTTTATTTCTGCGTTTTGTGTAACGCCTGCAGGGTTGAAATATGCTACCCTCTTTGTTTGCTATAGTGCAATCATCAGATAATAGCTTCTTATGCTTTCGCCGAAAAGCCTTTTAAAAATCTGACATGGATTCACAACGAGTGTAGCTTTAATTGAGTATCTTACATGTGTGATTTAATGAAAGTTTGATTTTTATATCATTTTAAAATTATTTTTGATTTAAAAAAAAGTTTAAATGCATCTCCTGTGAAGTCCTGGCGTGCGACATACGCCTAGCTTCCTGAAACGGGTCACATATGATTCAGTCTTATGGAGCAAAATTTGAAATTGTGTTTTTTACTTTGGATAAAAGAAAAGACACAGAGCTACAAAATGGTATACCATACACTGCATCTGAGGAACAATGGGAAAGTAATTATGGAATACCCATTTTACCTTTTTCCTTAAAAAATGGCTCTAAATACCTTTCTGCTTGTAAGCACATCAGTGGCTGTTCTAGTGTTAATCAGTAATTACGCCATTCATGAGGCAAGAGTGGGAGTGCCCTGAGTCACTTTACTGAGGCAATATATAATCTTTGGGAGAGACGTGAGATAGAGACTGAAAGAATAAAGTTTTAGTGGCAATCAACTCTGAAATCAGCATATTTTGCTTTATGGTTTGCATATTATCGGAAACATAGTACCAGCGTAGTGAATTGATGATAGCTTTAGCTGTAAGCTAAACAGAAAAGTTAACCTACAAAGCTGGATGCTACCAGTATCTTCTTGCATTGTAAAGTGTTCTAGCATGTATGGACATAGTTTTTTGCGAACAGTCATTAACAGTTTAAACATTTCTACATGCCTTATTATTCAAGTGTGTTAACTTCTGTGCAACATGAGTGGAAGCTAACATGATGCAGCCCAGACTCAGTGCTTTCACGCTATAAGGGGGTCATTTGCTTCGCAGATAGACAGAGTTGATTTTTGAGACGCATTTGACAGAAATGTTCTAGTATAAAAAAAGTACAGAAGGTTCGGTATACCCTGCAAAACTAAAACACACAATGAATAAGTAGTGAAATACTTGTGTTGATAATGTCTTTGAGATGACCTAATAATTTGGTGCATTAAAGCATAGGCTGCTGATGACGATGGTGCTGTGAGTGTCGTCAGACATATATTTTTTAAGTCAATCCACATGATTGGGAAGTTATTTTGGAATAATTGGATAATTCGTTTCGATGATTATGGTATGCACACGTGACAATTAGTTCACACATGATGTGAGAATGTGCTATATCGCCCTCTTGAGGTGGGATGATCAAAATGCAGAGTAGAAAAGAACTCAAACAAAATGCAAGGCCCTATGCATGGTGCAGTGCATGAGTCGGCAAAAGTTTTCGTTTATTGCAATCGCCATTTTGCACCGGTCAACACAAATTCTCCCAAACTCACTGTGCATATTTTCCACAGACTAGTTGCCTAAATGTTTCACAAGTGTCCTGAGTTACAGTATGTTTGGTTATAAGAATGGGCATAAACACGAGTTTACTGGATATCCACATCCAAGCAAAATATTTTTTCGTATTGTATGATGTCATATACTATGTTTTTACTCTATTAAAAATGTAATATGTATGTAAAATATGTAAATGTAATCAACATTATGTATGTAAAATGTAATCAACATCTTGTTGACTGTATATATGCCCCATTCACAATGTTGCATCATAGTGCCAAAAATTAACTGCGTAAAAGTGTGTGTTATTTAGTGTCTAACCATGTCCCATACTTAGAAAAAGTCACAAAGTCAGAACAATCTGGTTTCTTTGCCAACAGTAATATATTTTAAAAGGGCCAGTTAGATTGATCAGACAGATTGTACAGACTTCGAGGGGAAAATATATTGTGCTTTGGAGGGTTCAGACAGTTTAACATTTCCTTTCCCTGTGTCTGCTCACTTTGTCCCACCCCCTTATCAATCTCCCTCCACTCTCCTTCTCTCCCCCCCCCCCCCCCTCCACCCCCCAGGTTGACCCATGACATCAGCCTGAATGAATTTGAGGATGAGGACCTGTCTGAGATCACTGAGATCACAGATGAGTGTGGGATGAGTCTCAACTGCAATGGCCTGGAGATTAAGGTAAAGTAGCGCTTCAAACCTGCAGTTGCTTTAGGATAGTCGCACACACACACACACACAATGGTCTGAAGATTAAGTTAGAACACCACTAAAATAGCAGGCAATTATTACCAAATATTGCCACCTATTTCTAAGATAATCAGAACAGTGATACATGTACAATGCCAAGAAAAAGTATGTGCACCACTGAACAATGTTGTTGCATTACAGTCTTAAATGTTGAACATATTTAGAACATTTTAATAAATTATGAAATGTAAAGAAAGCTACACAAGCCCTGAAGCCCAAGGCAACAAAAAAACATAGACTATCTCACTTGAACAACTTAACTGTTATTTTTGTCTAATAAGGCCTCATTTGTTATGCAGCTTGTCAGACCATGTAATGGTTGCTGCAGCCATTCATCCACTGATTCCATCCAATTTATATGATTATTAATTGACAGTTCTTGATAGTTTAAAGCAGGGTTGCTTTTGAATGTCAGAGTGGGTGAGTGTGAAGTGAGGGCAGAATGTAATTGAGCAGATTGAAAAAATTGTGTCAGCCTCTCCAATTGCGCTCTGCAAATGCTCTGGGCATGCTCTGCCTAGCGTTTTCATTTCCTTTATCACCATTCTTTTAATTGGCAAATTCACTTGTAATTATTTTGCCTACCACAGCAACAGTAGCCTATATCTAGTTTATATTCTACTTTTTAACATTAGGATATCTAGTTTATATTTTGAAGGACTTCAGGTGGTTAGAGCGTTGGACTAGTGATCGGAAGGTTGCAAGTTCAAATCCCCGAGCTGACAAGGTTATCTGTCGTTCTGCCCCTGAACAGGCAGTTAACCCGCTGTTCCTGTCATTGAAAATAAGAATTTGTTCTTAACTGACTTGCCTAGTTAAATAAAGGTAAAAAATATATATATGTATTAACGGATGTTTTAGGTAGGCAATATACAGACCACTGTCATGATGTGGCCCTTTCTGGGTCGCTCACTCTCTCCAAGACCCAGATTATGTTATCTCAGGTCATAAATTCCTGGCGGAGACTCTCTCCTCCTTTTCATGCAGAGAGAGAGACCACATAGTGCACAAAGGATTTCACGTGGCCGAACTCCTAAATCCCTAAAATGGGAAAATGAAACTATATGTCTGTCCACTTGTGTCCTAAATCGAAACATTTTGTAAACCGTTTGTGCCGTGAATTCCATCTCTATCAATTTTTTACGGAGCATTCGACGTGATTACACACAGTAAACAATCGTTTATCTAGTCATGGTTCGTTTCAGTGCATTCCTCTGGATGTTTGCAACACAGCCAAACCTCATTGTTTTTTTTGCTAAGAGTATTGACCGAAGTGCACTGATTTGAAGACAATGAGGAATGACTACCTTACGCACCAATAATTTTAGCGAAGCTTCATTGATTTACTATATTTCTGGCCAATGACCACTGATCTTCTTGAAATCTAGCTGGGTAGATAGTCAATGACCTGAGGTAAACGCCAGTATGTAATGGTTTTGGGTTGGACCACCATTTCTTGTTTGTAATCGCACGCGTAAGGAACTCCATTCTCGCCTTGTCAATCAGAGGAGTTGCTGTAAGGCTTTTTACGCGCAGCTGTATTTCGGAAAGTTGTATTTTCAACGATTTCATTGAAGATATCATGGTGAATAAATCAGGAAAAGTGAAGTCAAAGTCTAAAGTAAAAGTGAAAGTGAGACAGATCTTTTGTTTGAGGAATCTTAGAGTGTTATGATTCAAAAGAACTGAGGAGCTGTTTCTGCAAGGACAGGGCGTACTTCTGGACAGGTAAGTGCTAATGCCGTTTTATGAAATATAAATATATAAAATAAATAAAAATTGCAATGAAATGTGTTTGTGTGTGTGTGTGTGTGTGTGTGTGTGTGTGTGTGTGTGTGTGTGTATATATATATATATATATATATATATATATCGTTTTTTTTTATTTTTTCCCATATCAGATTATATTTTCCATTTTTTTATTCAAACGGAACGGAGTAGAACAGCAAACACACACATGGCCACTGCGCCTGCTACTCCTCTCCATTTCTATATGAAATAGCCATTGGGTGCTGTTCAGGAGAGGGCAGGCCCACAACAATGGCTGGAGTTGAATGGAACAGCACTTCACCTTAGTGACTGTTCCCTCTGCTCTATACAATACATATCTGTTTATTTTATGTTATGATAAAAGGCTCATACAATACAAATATTTTTTTAAATGTTTTCTTTCACAGTGATAGCGACTCCGACTGGGAGCCCCCGGTGTCAAGCTGCCCGCTCTACCTCTGCCCCCAGTGGTGTTCATATGCCATAGTTCATTACTGCAGGCATGACTGTGCCTCAGGGCCAAAAGGGCACAGCATGGAGGCATCGTTGTGTTCTGTGTCGCATGAAATGCACCACTTGTTCAGTTTGCCTCTGCTTTACATCAGAAAGAGACTGCTATGGGACATGGCACAGGCAGCAAAATATTGTGACGAGGACTTCCAAAGGGTGTGCTGTTTTTTTAAATATTTTTTTTCTAATATTTTTTTGATATGTTGTATATAGTTATTTGCACTGCTCTATAAGTTATAGGTCATTTCACCAATTTGGCCACTTGGGTACATTTGGGCAACTTGTTTGGGACACCTGGGTGACTTCATGCTAAATGTCATGTAGCTCACCCATTCCCAAAGTTATCAGTCTGAAACTTTGCACACCTATAGTTGCCCTCTTGTGTTATCCATCAAAATTATCTCCAGCATCCTATCTGACTGTGTGGCTATTCTAGTACATGTGAAAGATGATACTACAACAATAAAAAACAGAAAACGTATGCTCTTTCTTTCTCTTTTCTTCCACCAGATCTACTGTGTTATATTCTCCTATATTCACATATATTAACATTTCCACAAACTTCAGAATGTTTCCATTCAAATGATACCAAGAATGTGCATATCCTTGCCTCTGGGGCTGAGCTACAGGCAGTTAGATTAGGGTATGTCTACAGGCGGAAATTGAGAACAAAGGGATGCAGCCATAACAGGTGAAGACCACGCATACCTCGGTGTAAACTGACGTGGCACAGGTTTGAGTACCAAGATTAGAAAATCATACCACGTGGAGCATTGGCTGCATGGCTGGAAATGGTTCAACTCTGAAACTATCGATCCCTACAGAAAATGAGAAAATCTTAGATACGAAGTACTAGTCTGCAGCTATAAATTACGTAAACCGAGGACGACTCTAAAACATCTATTCTATGAGCACATTTCCTAATGGTACTCTGAAGTATCCAATCTAACCATGAAAAACTCATCTTCAGGGAAAAAGAGAAAGAGAGAGAGAGGGAGACTCGGATGAACTCTCCAGCAGACGGACCGGATTCCAACAGGGAAGACAACAATGACATACACCATAAATATGTACTTGCAATTATTCTCGAATGAGCGTCCGTTCATGTGCGAAGGATTGGATGATTTATAGTAAAGGCTGGGTTCGTGCAGATAACCAACAATTTATGACGTTCAGATGAGACTGACGTGAGGTAAAGAATAATCACCAATAATCATTAGTTTAATTACATAATAATTAGAGAATTGATTTGATAAAATAAGTCTTCACCTTTAATGATGTCAGACACGACACCACTGTATTTTAGTTTCTTGGAATAGAAACACCATAATATAAATCACGCCAAAATATCTTAAATAAATTATAATTAATAAAGGCCAGTATAAGGTTCTTTTCAAGGCTGTAATTCAACGAACTGTCACCGAGGGCATGCGCAATGATGATATCACCAAAAGAGAACACAGATTATTGGACAAATATTCTTTGCAACATCAGACTGGGTTTGCACAAGGCATGAAGACTTCGCTTGGCTTCAAATGCCCTGATTGATAAATATGCAAATATGTAGCGTGGCACTTTTGTTTACCATAGACCCAACAATTAGACAATATTTAAAAAAAATCCCACTAATAAAAACAGCTCCACGCAACGTTATTGTCCAAAAATGTTTTGGGTCCAGTAGGTGGCTTTTGACTAGCTATGTCCCCACAGTGACTGTATGTACATACCCCAACCAGAAGCCATGGATTACAGGCAACATCCGCACTGAGCTAAAGGGTAGGAGCGGGACTCTAACCCGGAAAATTATAAGAAATCCGCGATACCCTCCGATGAACCATCAAACAGGCAAAGCGTCAATACAGGATTGAATTGTACTACGCTGGCTCTGACGCACGTCGTATGAGGCAGGGCTTGCAAACTACTACATACTACAAAAGGGAAGCACAGCCGCGAGCTGCCCAGTGACACGAATGTACCAGACAAGCTAAATTACTTCTACTCTCTTCGAGACAAGGAACACTGAAACATGCATGAGAGTACCAGCTGTTCTGGAGGACTGTGTGTTCACGCTCTCCGTAGCCGATGTGAGTAAGACTTTTAAAAAGGTCAACATTCACAAGGCCGCAGGGCCAGGCAGGATACCAGGACATGTTTCTCCGAGCATATGCTGACCAACTGGCAAGCATCTTCACTGACATTTTTAACCAGCTCCTGACTGAGTCTGTAATGCCAACATGTTGTTTCAAGCAGACCACCATAGTATTCTTGGGCACAGGGACTAAGGTAACCTGGCTTAATGACTCACGTCTGTAGCCATGAAGTGCTCTGAAATGGGTCATGGCTCACAACAATACCAGCTGATACAATCTTTATTGCACTCAACACTGCCCTTTCCCACCTGGACAAAAGGAATGCCTATGTGAGAATGCTATTCATTGACTATAGCTCAGCATTCAACACCATAGTGCCCTCAAAGCTCATCACTAAGCTAAGGACACTGGGACTAAACTCTTCCCTCTGCAACTGGATCCTGGACTTCCTGAAGGGCTGCCTCCTTGTAGTAAGGCTAGGGAACAACACATCCACCACTCTGATCCTCAACCACCTTCAGGGGTGCATGCTCAGTCCCCTCCTGTACTCCCTGTTCACTCATGACTGCATGGTCAGGCATGATTCCAAAACCATCATCAAGTTTGCCAATGACACAACAGTGGTAGGCCTGATTACCGACAACGATGAGACAGCCTATAGGGAGGAGGTCAGAGACCTGGCCATGTGGTGCCAGGACAACAATCTCCCCCTCAACATAATGAAGACAATGGAGATGATTGTGGACTACAGGAAAAGGAGGACCGAGCACCCCCCATTCTCATCGACGGGGCTGTAGTGGAATAGGTTCAGAGCTTCAATTTTCTTGGTGTCCACATCACCAACAAACTATCATGGTCCGAACACACTAAGACATTCATGAAGAGGGCACGACAAAGTCTATTCCCCCCTCAGGAGACTGAACATTTTTGGCATAGGTCTTCAGATCCTCAAAAGGTTCTACAGCTGCCACATCAAGAACATCCTGACTAGTTGCATCACTGCCTGGTACGGCAAGTGGTACCGGAGCGCAAAGTCTAGGTCCAAAAGGCTTCTTAACAGTTTCTACCCCCAAGCCATAAGATTCCTGAACAGCTAATCAAAGGGCTACCCAGACCCCTCTTTTACGCTGTTGCTACTCTGTTTATAATCTAATCTATGCATAGTCACTTTAACAACTTATTCAGGCTGGGGTCTATTTTTCTCCAATTCCACCTGACTGACGTGCCCAAAGTAAACTGCCTGTTGCTCATGCCCTGAAGTCAGGATATGTATATAATTGGTACCATTGGAAAGAAAACACTCTGACAATTGTAGAAATGTTAAAATAATGTAGGAGACTATAACACAATAGATATGGTAGGAGAAAATCCAAAGAAAACCAACCAGATTTTCTTTTTTGAGAGCCCATGCTCGTCCAAAGGAACGTATAGGAAACAAATTAAATATATCTCCCAGTATGCAATTCCTATGGCTTCCACTGGGTGTCAGTAGTCTTTGTTCAAGGTTTCAGGCTTGTTTCTTCCCAAACAAGAAAGAATAATGAGAGTTTTGATACAGGGACACAGACTTGGAAATTAGTGTATGTACGTGCAACAAAGAGGACACACACCTGCTAATATCATTTTCCTAGTGAACATACTTATTTCCGTATGAAATATTATAGTTTAATTACATTTTAGGGTATCTGAGGATTAGAATAGAAACGTATTTTGACTTATTTTAACAAAGTTTAGAGGTAGCTTTTTGGATTCCTTTCTCTGCAAGTTGAACGAGTGGTTTACTCAAATCGATGGCGCCAACTAAACTGACTTTTTGGGATATAAAGAAGGATTTTATCTAACAAAATGACACAACATCTTGTTTTTATTTTTATTTTATTTCACCTTTATTTAACCAGGTAGGCTAGTTGAGACAAGTTCTCATTTACAACTGCGACCTGGCCAAGATAAAACATAGCAGTGTGAACAGACAACAACACAGAGTTACACATGGAGTAAACAACTAACAAGTCAATAACACAGTAGAAAAAAAAGAAAAAAAAGAGTCTATATACGTTGTGTGCAAAAGGAATTTACCTACCTCATCCCCATTCTGTTTATATTTATTTACTTTTCTGCTCTTTTGCACACCAGTATTTCTACCTGTACATGACCATCTGATCATATATCACTCCAGTGTTAATCTTCAAAATTGTAATTATTCGCCTACCTATTTACCGATAGACTATGTACAGCTGCAGCGATCGGTTAGCTGCTCAGATAGCAGCTGGGACCCTTTGGATGACAAATAAGAGCAACATTTTCAAATAGTACGTGAATGTTTAACTTCTTATGGCTGCAGGGGCAGTATTGAGTATATTGGATGAAAGGTGCCCATATAAAACGGCCTGCTCCTCAGTCATAGTTGCTAATATTTGCATTTCATTATTAGTATTGGATAGAAAACACTCTGAAGTTTCTAAAACTGTTTGAATTATGTCTGTGAGTATAACAGAACTCATATAGCAGGCAAAAACCTGAGAAATTCCACTTTCTGTCTTTTTTCTGGAGGGGGCAGATTTTCAACCAAGGTCTCATTTAAATTATTGCGAGATATGGATGAGTTTTCACTTCCTACGCCTTCCACTAGATGTCAGCAGTCAATAGAACTTTGTCTGATGACTCTAATGTGAAGGGGGGGGGGGGTCGATTGACACAGGAAATAGTCACCACAGCCATGGGTGGACCATGCTTTCACCAGGCGTGTTCACAGGGGAACTACTTGCGTTCCACCGCTCATCTGAAGTAATTCTCCGGTTGGAACGTTATTCAAGATAAATGTAAACAACATTCTAAAGATTGATTCAGTACATCGTTTGACATGTTTCTACTGACTGTTACGGAACTTTTGGACATTTTGTCACGTTATAGTGGACGCGCTTTGTGACTTTGGAATTGTTTACCAAACGTGCTAACCAAAGTAGCTTATTGGACATAAATAACGGACATTTTCAAACAAATCAAGCATTTATTGTGGACCTGGGATTTCTAGGACTCCATTCTGATGAAGTTCATCAAAGGTAAGGAAACATTTATCATGTGTTTTCTGGTTTCTGTTGACTCCAACATGGAGGCTAATTTGGCTACTGTTCTGAGCGCCTTCTCAAATTATCGCAAACTTTTTTTGAAATTTGACACAGCGGTTGCATTTAGGAGAGGTATATCTATAATTCCATGTGTATAACTTGTATTATCATCTACATTTATGATGAGTGTTTCTGTTGAAACGATGTGGCTATGCAAAATCACTTCTAACGCGCCAATGTAAACTCAGATTTTTTAAATATAAATATGAACTTTATCAAACAAAACATGCATGTATTGTGTAACATGAAGTCCTATGAGTGTCATCTGATGAAGATAATTCAAGGTTAGTGATTAATTTTATCTTTATTTATGCTTTTTGTGAATGCTATATTTTGCTGGAAAATGGCTGTGCTTATTATGGTTTGGTGGAGACCTAACATAATCATTTGAAGTGCTTTGAAATCAGACCCTTTGGTGGGATTAACAACGAGAATAGCTTTAAAATTATATAAAACACATGTATGTTTTAGGAATTGTAATTATGAGATTTCTGTGGTTTGAATTTGGCGCCCTCTATTTTCACTGATAGTTGTCATATCGATCCCGGTATTTGGATTGCAGCCATAACAAGTTGACCTCTATTTGTGAATTTATGAAACCTGTGCCGGTGGAAAAATATTTCGATGTGGGGGCGCCGTCCACAAACAATCGCATGGTATGCTTTCGCTGTGAAGCCTACTGTAAATCGGACAGTTAGATTAACAAGAATTTAAGCTTTTAACTTCTTGGTGACAGGGGGCAGAATTGAGTAGCTTGGATGAATAAGGTGCCCAGAGTGAACGAAAACCTGAGACAAATCCAACCAGGAAGTGGGAAATCTGAGGTTTGTAGTTTCATTTAAGTGATTGCCTATCCAATATGCTGTGTCTATGGGGCCAGATTGCACTTCCCAAGGCTTCCAGCAGATGTCAACAGTCATTATAAGGTTGTTTGAGGCTTCTATTGTGGAAGGGTGTCGAATAAGAGTTGTTTCAATAAGTGGACTAGGCTGAGGCCAATTTACCTATATTTCTGCTTTTTATGACACCTCCCTTAAGTTGGAAAATGGCTGAATGCTTTCTGTGACTAGTTGCTTACCTAACATAATGATATCTTTGAAATCGGACACTGTGGTTGGATTAACGAGAAGTGTATATTTAAAAAGGTGTACTTGTATGGTTGAGGAATTTTAATTATGAGATTTCTGTTGTTTTGAATTTGACGCCCTGCAATTTCACTGGCTGTTGGCGAGGTGGGATGGCTAGCATCCCAAACCCATTTCCCGAACCGATAGAAGACACTTGTATGTACCTAAATGTTTAAACAATCATAAAAATGATGGATATTATTTGAATTGCGCACACTCCAGGTCCACCGGAAGTTGTCCCGCTAGTGGGACACCTAGCCTTATTTTAACCAACAATGCTTTAAACAGTTTTAACAAGGAAAAATAAATGTTAAATAAAAAATAGACAATAAAAGCAAGAAATAATTCAACAGCAGCAGAAAAATAACAAGTGTGGCTATATACAGGAGGAACCGGTACAGAGTCAATGTGCGGGGGCACCGGTTAGTTGAGGTAATTGAGGTAATATGTTAAGGGCTTGTATGTAAGCATTTCCCTGTAAGGTTGTATTCGGCACCTGTTGTATTCGGCACATGTGACAAATAAAATTTGATTAGATTTTTATTTGAAATTGCCTAATTTGTTTGCGTCAGCCTGCACAGAATGGTAAGGTAGTAATCGTTCATTACTATTACCTATTGTATTTGTTGGCATTCATTATTATTAGGCATTCTCAAGCACCGTAAAGGCCAAATTAAAATGCAAATTCCCATGAGATGGTAAGGCCTAGGAGGGTGCAACCTAGCAGGATGGTCAAGGGCCAGTTGACCACATAGTGGCGCTATAACAAGCGATTGAAAAGGCAAACATTGAAAGGTCACAACCTTGACACTGTTTGAGTCACAAAATGCGGTACAAATGTCCATCTCATCACAAGGAACAAATTTGCCTTTGAATCCATAAGGTCCGCCATGATGGATTTTCTTCCATTTTGAATTTTGTGAAAAACACTTAAAATACTATTCATCTGGCATTGAATAACAGATCTGTATGAAATGTTATATGTGGCAAAGTTCTCTCAACAAAACATTTTCCAGACTAGTGCTTAAAACAACATGGCCGCTGTTGACCAATAAGCATTCATATGTGTGTGTTCTGGCATATAAATGCATGTTAATCTGTCAGGGATATTCGTATTCTTACAAAACTTGGTACACGTTTCAAAGACTCAACATGTTTGAGCACATATTCAGATCGACTACACAGTTGCTCTATGACAGGCACATGTTTATATCTGTTTGAGTCAGAATTATGAAATTTGGGACACATGCTCAGGGATATGAGTCTAGTTAACCTATGAAGTATGGTTCAATTGGACATGAAAAAACATGAATGTAAGCTCATAGCAGCCATATTGTTTGAGCCAGAGACATGGAAAATTGTGTTTAATGACATGGGTTCAGAGCTGAAACTTACCAATATACCCTTTCCTGCTGTCAAATGGCCTAGTGGTCTCATGGGTGGAAGGTTATTCATATTTTTCATAATAGTTAAATCAACATCATATTTTTTTTAATAGCCGAAAATCTGATGTTTCTATGTCAAAACGTTTTGTTATATTTCAGTCTTCTGTGATGTACACGCTTGCCAAAATTAGAACTCAACATCGAACAGGTCACACAATATAATGTTTTCGAGTTATTATAATATTGGGATGCAAACTCAAAATTGAATACATTTCAACTGTTACATTACATATCTGACATGGTACAGGAGTGTTAGCTTTTTACGCCCATAACCATGTGTGTGAGGTGTACTGTATACTTTTGTTTCAAACTAGAAGACTACCAAGTAACACTCTGTGTGACGCTGCAGTAAAAGTTTAAAGCAGTCAACATCATTATAAAAAAAGGTTCAAAATAACTCAAAAACATGTATGATTGTATGACCTGTTCGATGTTGAGTTCTAATTTTGGCAAGCGTGGTAAACGGTACAGAATTTAGAATTTTATTGGGATCCCCTTTAGCTAACGCCAATTGCTCGTCCTAGGGCAATGTGTTCTGATGGTGGCACTGGGCACACAGCTGAACCCCGGCAATGCTGCTTGCACTTTTTATTATTATTATTGCTATTACGGCATGAGGCTATACATCTGTTGATCCCTGCCATGCAAGGATTTATTTTGCAACCCGTCCACTAAAACCATTCAATACGCATGGTCCTCAGTCTCCTGCACTCCTTTTCGAGGATGCTTTCCAAAATATTTTTATGCTTGTCATCAAATTAGTAGGTTGCGATCATCGGTGCTATTTGAAATAGAATATCTAATACTTTAAGGGGTCATACAATTCTAAATCAAATAGCAAAATGATACTTAATATGACCATCTTAAAACAATTATTTATAGCTTAGTAGAACCCCTCCCCAGCTTAGACTGTAATGGGTTAAGTCGTTCAAATTAGATAATAAGTAATTTAAACAAGATACTATCTCGTTTGAATGAGTTCAAACGAGATAATTCCAAGAGTGTATGTTTTCCAAATTCTTGTTGCCTTGGGCTTCAGGGCTTCCGTAGAAAGCGGAAATGTATTGTGTGCATAAGTATCTGAACCCAAGATAGATGCATGTAACACAAATTACTTAACAAGTCACACCCTATGTTGAATAGACTTTACAGTATAGAGGTTCTCATGATTTTAGAATGAATGATAAGGTTACCCAGTCCTATATGAGTTTCAAGCAAAGGTTTAACCACAAAGCAACCATGGATATTTTAAATCAACTCAGGGTTAAAGTCGTAGACTGGCACAGGCATTTGCTTGAAATTCATTTAGTACTGAATAACCTTACAAACCTTAGAATTTATTCTAAAATCTGTGGTGGGATTGAAACTTGACCCACTAGAGGTCATTGATGAGAGGAGGTTGGGGATGAAAACCTGAATCTATCAGGGTAAATATATTTAAAAAGGACTATAGTGTGTCTTAACACCAGAACACTGTGCAGATCAGACCCGTCCTCAACAGAGGGCAGCCAGAGAATTTATCCGGAGGCTGCATTCATTGTAGCTGGGGATTTTAACAAGGCTAATCTGAAAACAAGACTCCCCAAATTTTATCAGCATATCGATTGCGCAACCAGGGGAGGAAAGACCTTGGACCATTGTTACTCTAACTTCCGCGACGCATATAAGGCCCTGCCCCGCCCCCCTTTCGGAAAAGCTGACCACGACTCCATTTTGTTGATCCCTGCCTACAGACAGAAACTAAAACAAGAGGCTCCCACGCTGAGGTCTGTCCAACGCTGGTCCGACCAAGCTGACTCCACACTCCAAGACTGCTTCCATCACGTGGACTGGGAGATGTTTCGTATTGCGTCAGATAACAACATTGACGAATACGCTGATTCGGTGTGCGAGTTCATTAGAACGTGCGTTGAAGATGTCGTTCCCATAGCAACGATTAAAACATTCCCTAACCAGAAACCGTGGATTGATGGCAGCATTCGTGTGAAACTGAAAGCGCGAACCACTGCTTTTAATCAGGGCAAGGTGTCTGGTAACATGACCGAATACAAACAGTGCAGCTATTCCCTCCGCAAGGCTATCAAACAAGCTAAGCGCCAGTACAGAGACAAAGTAGAATCTCAATTCAACGGCTCAGACACAAGAGGCATGTGTCAGGGTCTACAGTCAATCACGGACTACAGGAAGAAACCCAGCCCAGTCACGGACCAGGATGTCTTGCTCCCAGGCAGACTAAATAACTTTTTTGCCCGCTTTGAGGACAATACAGTGCCACTGACACGGCCTGCAACGAAAACATGCGGTCTCTCCTTCACTGCAGCCGAGGTGAGTAAGACATTTAAACGTGTTAACCCTCGCAAGGCTGCAGGCCCAGATGGCATCCCCAGCCGCGCCCTCAGAGCATGCGCAGACCAGCTGGCCGGTGTGTTTACGGACATATTCAATCAATCCCTATACCAGTCTGCTGTTCCCACATGCTTCAAGAGGGCCACCATTGTTCCTGTTCCCAAGAAAGCTAAGGTAACTGAGCTAAATGACTACCGCCCCGTAGCACTCACATCCGTCATCATGAAGTGCTTTGAGAGACTAGTCAAGGACCATATCACCTCCACCCTACCTGACACCCTAGACCCACTCCAATTTGCTTACCGCCCAAATAGGTCCACAGACGATGCAATCTCAACCACACTGCACACTGCCCTAACCCATCTGGACAAGAGGAATACCTATGTGAGAATGCTGTTCATCGACTACAGCTCGGCATTCAACACCATAGTACCCTCCAAGCTCGTCATCAAGCTCGAGACCCTGGGTCTCGACCCCGCCCTGTGCAACTGGGTACTGGACTTCCTGACGGGCCGCCCCCAGGTGGTGAGGGTAGGCAACAACATCTCCTCCCCGCTGATCCTCAACACTGGGGCCACACAAGGTTGCGTTCTGAGCCCTCTCCTGTACTCCCTGTTCACCCACGACTGCGTGGCCACGCACGCCTCCAACTCAATCATCAAGTTTGCGGACGACACAACAGTGGTAGGCTTGATTACCAACAACGATGAGACGGCCTACAGGGAGGAGGTGAGGGCCCTCGGAGTGTGGTGTCAGGAAAACAACCTCACACTCAACGTCAACAAAACTAAGGAGATGATTGTGGACTTCAGGAAACAGCAGAGGGAACACCCCCCTATCCACATCGATGGAACAGTAGTGGAGAGGGTAGCAAGTTTTAAGTTCCTCGGCATACACATCACAGACAAACTGAATTGGTCCACTCACACAGACAGCATCGTGAAGAAGGCGCAGCAGCGCCTCTTCAACCTCAGGAGGCTGAAGAAATTCGGCTTGTCACCAAAAGCACTCACAAACTTCTACAGATGCACAATCGAGAGCATCCTGGCGGGCTGTATCACCGCCTGGTATGGCAACTGCACCGCCCTCAACCGTAAGGCTCTCCAGAGGGTAGTGAGGTCTGCACAACGCATCACCGGGGGCAAACTACCTGCCCTCCAGGACACCTACACCACCCGATGTCACAGGAAGGCCATAAAGATCATCAAGGACATCAACCACCCGAGCCACTGCCTGTTCACCCCGCTATCATCCAGAAGGCGAGGTCAGTACAGGTGCATCAAAGCTGGGACCGAGAGACTGAAAAACAGCTTCTATCTCAAGGCCATCAGACTGTTAAACAGCCACCACTAACACTGAGTGGCTGCTGCCAACACACTGACACTGACTCAACTCCAGCCACTTTAATAATGGGAATTGATGGGAAATGATGTAAATATATCACTAGCCACTTTAAACAATGCTACCTTATATAAATGTTACTTACCCTACATTATTCATCTCATACGCATACGTATATACTGTACTCTATATCATCGACGGTATCCTTATGTAATACATGTATCACTAGCCACTTTATACTATACTATGCCACTTTGTTTACATACTCATCTCATTTGTACATACTGTACCCGATACCATCTACTGTATCTTGCCTATGCTGCTCTGTACCATCACTCATTCATATATCCTTATGTACATATTCTTTATCCCCTTACACTGTGTACAAGACAGTAGTTTTGGAATTGTTAGTTAGATTACTTGTTATTACTGCATTGTCGGAACTAGAAGCACAAGCATTTCGCTACACTCGCATTAACATCTGCTAACCATGTGTATGTGACAAATAAAATTTGATTTGATTTGAATAAGCAGAGATTCAGAATCAGCCATTGAATCAGCCATTGATTCCCGTCAACAGGACAGTTATAAATCATGCAGCGTCACGAAAAAACAAATGTTGGTACATGCAAGTGTTTTAAGCTGAAAGCTTTAAATTCTTGTTAAAACCTCTCTGGGATATGTGGGACGGTAGCGTCCCACCTGGCCAACATCCAGTGAAAATGCAGAGCGCCAAATTCAAATAAATTACTATAAAAATTTTACTTTCATGAATTCACACATTGAATATATCAAATTAAAGCTACACTTGTTGTGAATCCAGCCAACGTGTCAGAATTCAAAAATGCTTTCCCGCGAAAGCAAACAATGCTATGATCTGAGGATAGCACCCCAGCTAACAATCACAGACCATCATATTTCAACCCTCCCGGCGCGACACAAAACGCAGAAATAAAGATATATTTCATGCCTTACCTTTGACGAGCTTCTTCTGTTGGCACTCCAATATGTCCCATAAACATCACAAATGGTCCTTTTGTTCGATTAATTCCGTTGATATATATCCAAAATGTCCATTTATTTGGCGCGTTTGATTCAGAAAAACACCGGTTCCAACTTGCGCAACGTGACTACAAAATATCTAGTTACCTGTAAACGTTGCCAAAACATTTCAAACTACTTTTGTAATACAACTTTAGGTATGTTTTAAAGTAAATAATCAATAAAATTGAGGAATATATAAATACAGGAAGAAAACAATCACGCGCCTCTATCTAACAGTACACTTTGAGTGACCCTCGTTTTGAACAGGGCTACTTCTTCATTGCACAAAGGAAAAACCTCAACCAATTTCTAAAGACTGGTTACATCCAGTGGAAGCGGTAGGAACTGCAAGAAGGTCCCTTAGAAATCTGGATTCCGAATGAAAACCCATTGAAAAGAGATTAACCTCAAATGGTTTTGAATGGTTTTTCCTCTGGGTTTCGCCTGCTACATAAGTTCTGTTATACTCACAGACATGATTCAAACAGTTTTAGAAACGTAGTGTTTTCTATCCAAATCCACTAATAATATGCATATCTTATCTTCTGGGGATGGGCAGGCAGTTGAATTTGGGCAGGCATTTCATCTGGAAGAAGTTATTAACTAGCACTTTGAGAGAGTACCATTTGGAAGGACTTCAATAACAACAGTGAATCAATTTCGTTTTTAAGTGGAGATCGCTCAACGATTACTCTCACTATAGAACATTGGTAGTAGTCAGTGACAAATATCAAAGCTAAGCAGGTCTGGATTTGGTTAAAATGTTGGATGGGTGACCAAAGGGATAAATTCTCCAGTATGAGGTGCAGCCCAGCCTGTTGTTCTTTTTCTGATAGTGGATATAACGTTGAAGATCAAATCAATTGTATTTTACACGCAGATTCCACACCACAATACACTGAGAAATGAAACAATGTTGATTTAAAACCAGTTAGTGCCTAGTGGGGAGCTTGATGACTCATCAACGGGCATGCCATTGTGCGCTAGGCCGAGCACATACATTTTGGCGTACAACGGTCGGAGTCTAAATCAAAGTATGCAATGGCCAACGTTAGCTACAAATTCTTCGTCAGTTAGAATGCTATCTATGACACTACTGTGGGTATTCTAGCCAGTTAAAGATGCCTAAATGAACATGAAATAAACTCTGACTTTAGAATGAATTGTTGTCAATTCACATCTTATATGTTTCCTGACTACAGTGGATTATCTTGATAGGTTAATAAATACATGGTGTTCATTTAGGCATGTTTAACTGTCTAGAATACCCACAGTAGTGTCATAGATCGCAGGCTAGCTTGACAACGGACGCCATCGATGCATGCTTCAAAATGTGTAGAAATGAAGTACGCATCCAAGAAATGCCCTACGTGCTCCGTTTCGCATAATTTAATTTGGATTCATACTCCAACTATTTGCATGCTCCAATTTGCGTGCTTGGAGTAGTATGCATTTTGAGAAACACCCACTGTATTACACAAGAAGAAGTGAAGATTGCTGGATAATCAGATTATTTCATTACTGTATCTTCGAAACAGAGGCCACATGGACCCGACTGGATGATAAACTGCTACCTGTCTAAATAAAGCAATAAAGGGTCTGAATACTTATGTAAAGCAGGTATTTCTGTTTGTAATGTTTTATAAATGTGCAAAAATGTTTGAAAAAAATGTTTTCGCTTGGTCATTATGGGGTATTGGGTGTAGATTGATGAGGATTTTGGGGTCCATTTTAGAAAAAGGCTGTATTCGTAACAACATTTTTGAAAAAATGAAGGGTTTTGAACACTTTCCGAATGCACTGTGTCACGTTCGTCGTATGAATCGGACCAAGGCACAGCGTGGTATGCGTACATTCTTTATTATTATACCAAACTAACCAAAATAACAAAACGACACGTGAAGCTATACAAATGAGACAAGAACCCACGAACACAAAAGGGAAAATGGCTACCTAAATTTGATCCCCAATCAGAGACAACGATAAACAGCTGCCTCTGATTGGGATCCATATCAGGCTCCCATAGACATACAAATTACCTAGACCTACAAACCCCCTAGACATACAAAACCCTAGACAATACAAAAACTAGCAAACCCACCCTCGTCACACCCTGACCTAACCAAAATATAAAGAAAACAGAGATATCTAAGGTGCGGACTCCCGACCGCAAACCTGAACCTAATAGGGAGGGTCCGGGTGGGCAGCTACCCTCGGTGGCGGCTCCGGTTCTGGACGCAGCCCCCCCCTCCTTAGCTGATCCCTCCGCCTATGTTGAAACGGACCGTGGATTATCGCCGGAGGCTCTGGACTGCGGATCATCGCCGGAGGCCCCAGACTGGGAACCATCGCTGGAGACCCCGGACTGGGGACCGTCGCTGGAGACCCGGGACTGGGGACCGTCGCTGGAGACCCGGGACTGGGGACTGTCGCTGGAGACCCCGGGCTGGGGACCATCGTTGGAGACCCCGGGCTGGGGACCTTCGCTGGAGAGCCTCGGGCTGGGTACAGTCGCTGGAGAACCCAGGCTGGGGACCGTCGCTGGAGACCCCGGGCTGGGGACCGTCGTCGGAGGTCCCGGACTGCGGCCCGTCGTTGGAAGTCCCGGACTGCGGCCCGTCGTTGGAGGTCCCGGACTGCGGCCCATCGTTGGAGGTCCCGGACTGCGGCCCGTCGTTGGAGGTCCCGGACTGCGGCCCGTCGTTGGAGGTCCCGGACTGCGGCCCGTCGTTGGAGGTCCCGGACTGCGGCCCGTCGTTGGAGGTCCCGGACTGCGGCCCGTCGTTGGAGGTCCCGGACTGCGGCCCGTCGTTGGAGGTCCCGGACTGCGGCCCGTCGTTGGAGGTCCCGGACTGCGGCCCGTCGTTGGAGGTCCCGGACTGCGGCCCGTCGTTGGAGGTCCCGGACTGCGGCCCGTCGTTGGAGGTTCCGGACTGGGAACTGTCGCCGGAAGCTCTGGACTGGGTACTGTCGCCGGAAGCTCTGGACTGGGTACTGTTGCCGGAAGCTCTGACCTGGGAACTGTCGCCGGAAGCTCTGGACTGTGGAGGCGAACTGGAGGCCTGATGCATGGGACTGGTACTGGTGGTACCGGGCTGTTGACACGCACCTCAGGGCGAGTGGGGAGAGGAGGCATAGGATGTACTGGACTGTGGATGTGCACTGGAGACCGGATGCGTGGGACCGGTACAGGTGGCACCGGGCTGATGACACGCACCTCAGGGCGAGTGAGGAGAGGAGGCACAGGATGTACTGGACTGTGGAGGCGCACTGGAGATCTGGAGTGTAGAGCTGGCACAATGCGTCCTGACTGGATGGAGGTTTTGAAGATGGAGGTTGCTATTCAGAAGCACCAGCTGTCCAACTGACTGATTATATAGCTCTGAGATAGGAGTATATATTGTAGATGCAGAATAGCGTCCACATCATAACATATTACACCTGCGCTGGGTGTCTCTTTCTGGTATCATTAAAGCTACAGTCTGGGATAGGCACAGCTATTCAGTGGTCATTTAAATTCTTAATATTGTCCCATTAATTATTGAAGAATATAACCTATAAATGCCTCGAGGTTACCCTACCTGTAATGGACACGAGGGGAGACAGAGTTGGTTTCAAGCGCAGGGCGCAGCAGGTGTAATGCAAAGGACCACAGGAGGAGGCAGGTAGCTGGGTCCAGGGGCAGGCAGAAGGTCATACACAGGAGGAGCAGGTAGCTGGGTCCAGGGGCAGGCAGAAGGTCATACACAGGGGGTCCAAAAGGGCAACAGTACAGGCAGGGAAATGGCTGGTAACATAGTCTGGGAGATCATGCAATAGGTAGATAACAGGAAATCAGATAAAGTACAGACAGGGAATAGGCAAAAGGCGTCGTTAGTGAGGCAGTCGTAAATCACGGGACAAACAGCGCTCTGAAAGACGTGTGTCACAAAATGAAAAATATTCTCACTGTGATGGGGTGCAAAGAACTCTTTATTTTTTACTTACTCCTGATAACTACATGCTCTGCTTAAGGGCACACTACCGCAACCGTCCCAATCTGTTACATTTATTAACAGTATGCTAGATTATTATTTGTACGCAAATGTGTATACTGTGTATACAATAATGTTGACGTACACTGTAAAGGGGTTACTGTAATATTCACAGTAATTTACTTTCCATTAACTGCCTCTACTGTAATATCAGAGCAACTACACACAATACAATACTGTCAAATTGACTGTATTATACTGTAAAATAGTTCATGCATTTGTAATTGGAATTCATGAATAGATTAATTCAATTCATTAAGGGGAGATGGGTTTGTATTTTACTGTAATTATACATGATTGGTGCAAGCAGGTTGGCGGCTGGTAGGTAAGGTGTTTACATATTAATTACAGCATATCAGTGAATAAGTATTTAGCCTTGCACTAGCCTTGGCTTGTGTGAGCCGGAACGGCTCATAGGAGCAGGAGCCTATCTCCTGTTTCTGTAGAATGATGTAGCTTGGTTTACAAGTACACCCCCTGGACAGGATGCTAGCATATCGCAGGGCCTTGGGTCCACTGGGTCCCATTTTTACAGACTTTGGTATAATACGGCTGGGGATCAAACTCCCAATCTTCCAATCTCAGGGCGGACATTCAAACCACAAGACCACTGAGTTGGTCAATATTTTGTTTTTTTATATCCCTTGCACTTCTAGAGGCCCAATGCAGACATTTTTCTATCAATATCAAATCCTTTCTGGGTACAAATTAAGTACCTTACTGTAATCCCCCAAAAATGTGAAGCAAAAAAAAATTTCAAGCAAGAATTTTGCTAGGACCTTCTGGGAGTGATCTGAGTGGGATGTGAAAACTGAAAACTTGCTGTTATTGACAGAGAGATTTTGAACTGTTTTTGGTCTATAAACCAATTTACAGCATGGTGATGTCACCATGGTAAGCCGAAACTCCGGTGTAGAGTGCAACTAATATCAATCAGCAACTATCAGGAAATACCACTGATAACATTTACACTTTTTACAGTGTTAGTTTCACCAGCTGTACAATAATATACAAAACACATCAAACACAGAATTTTGACAGCATTGGGATTTTAGCAAAGGGTTCCAAACCGGCAGTGACTAAACAGCAACATACAAAAAGGACATGGCAAAATGCTCAACCATGACTTGCTGGCACTCCAATCTGTCCCCTATACATTTGAAATTGATGAGGCACTCCTATCAGTTAAACTGGTACTGCACTCTGACTAACAGATGCAACAAATATAGCCATTTTGAAGGCACGTCTCAAAATATGTAAATGAGCCAGAAACAATAATATCATGCAAAAGTATTGTATTTTGTGGGGTGGAATTACAATATTATTAAAAATACAATTATTTCCCTGTCCACAACATTTTACAGTATTGTGTGTGTGTGTGTGTGTGTGTGTGTGTGTGTGTGTGTGTGTGTGTGTGTGTGTGTGTGTGTGTGTGTGTGTGTGTGTGTGTGTGTGTGTGTGTGTGTGTGTGTGTGTGTGTGTGTGTGTGTGTGTGTGTGTGTGTGTGTGTGTGTGTGTGTACCTTCAGTTATTTCCAGCACCTCAGAGAAAGAGTAATGTTGAGCTCTACAAGTAGTGGCATTCATGTCCATCAATCCATTTATGTAGATACTGTCAGTTAACAAACTACTGCTATGAATAGTGTCTGCCTTGATCTCTCCATTTGGCTCTTTCCCGCTCTATTTTTCTCTCCCTGATATAAGTGGCTCAGCGTCGGCAGTGACAGTGTGCAAGCTGATGTCAGATCAGCCTCTAATTGGCCAACTCAATCCCCCATCCCCCCTATTTTCTCCTTCCTCCATTCCTCTCTCTACCTTCTCATCTTGTTCCATTTCCTCTCTCTCTCAATCTTTGTCTCCCTTTGTGTGTCTCTGCTTATATCTTCCGTTGCCTTTCGCTCTCTCTGGACTGACTGACGTGAGTATCGTCCAATCCCTGCAGGGCTGTGTGAGGCGGGGCCACAATAGTGTGGTGGGGAAGGCAGAGCTGGGTGCTGTCGGCCAGCTCCAGGCCGAGATGCTCCATTTGGATCTGATTGACGGGGCCGATGGTTACCGTGACGACAAGGAGTCATCCAAGGAGCTATCTTCCACAGCACCCTTGCCAATAACCGAGGACCCGGCTCTAGTAACCATGGATATATACCGCCCTAAGAGACCCACAACCCTTAACCTTTTCCCCATGGTGCCACACACTCAGGTGAGTCCAAATGAACCCTCCGTTATCCCTTCAGTACTCTTCCTCATCCTTTCGCTGGCTGACTGCACTCACTGTCCCCTTTTATTTCTTTGTTTTTAACCTCTGTTTGTGACAGCTGAGTGAATACTGAGAGCTGGAAGGATGGAAGAATGAAATTATAGATTTATATGTATAAGAATGTGAGGATAAAGCTGAAATTCTTTACTGTATCTAGCCTATATGTGTGTATAAAATCAGTGGGGAAAACCTGTGATGATATCACCCCCAGACACCATGTCTGTTTTTCTCTGTGAGTGTGTTATGCTGGTCAAAACAATGGCTGGGATTGTCAGGAGATAGAGTGTGTTTTTGGTACCCATCTCCTTTTGTGTGTGACAACTGTGTATATGTGTGACTGAGGCTTGTGACTGTGCATCAGTGGTGGTCGGTGCCATTCAATGTCATTCATATTCCATTCCCCCAGCTCAATGTAACATCGATAGGTTTGGCTACTATATTATACAACATTTTTCCCTATAATCTAGCCCAGTGGTTTCCAACCTTTTTTGGGTACAGGTGTGATTACTAGATTAGGTGTAAATTGGACAAAAATTTGGTTTAAAATCAATATTATTTGTCTATGTCATTTAATAGCAAATAATTATGATTTATTACTATAATAACACTCATGTACACTTAACATGCAAGCAGTAAAATTAGATAAAAAAAACAGATAAAGATACATCTAATGGAACAGCGGGTACTGTGAAGTAACAAACATAGGCAAAGACACAATAACATATGCACTATGCACACACGTAAACACAGATTTTGTGTTGTGGATATGTGGTAGTAGAGTAGGGGACTAAGGGCACACACTTAATACAGTGCCTAGAAAAAGTGGTGCGTGCATATGTATTCACCCCCTTTGCTCAAATGCCCCTGAATAAGATCTGGTGCAACCAATTACCTTCAGAAGTCACATAATTAAATTATTCAGCCCCTTTACTTTCAGTGCAGCAAACTCTCTCCAGAAGTTCAGTGAGGATCTCTGAATGGTCAAATGTTGACCTAAATGACTAATGATGATAAATACAATCCACCTGTGTGTAATCAAGTCTCCGTATAAATGCACCTGCACTGTGATAGTCTCAGAGGTCCGTTAAAAGCGCAGAGAGCATCATGAAGAACAAGGAACACACCAGGCAGGTCCGAGATACTGTTGTGAAGAAGTTTAAAGCCGGATTTGGATACAAAAAGATTTCCCAAGCTTTAAACATCCCAAGGAGCACTGTGAAAGCGATAATATTGAAATGGAAGGAGTATCAGACCACTGCAAATCTACCAAGACCTGGCCATCCCTCTAAACTTTCAGCTCATACAAGGAGAAGACTGATCAGAGATGCAGCCAAGAGGCCCATGATCACTCTGGATGAACTGCAGAGATCTACAGCTGAGGTGGGAGCAACACAGCTCATCACCCTGAACACACCATCCCCACTGTCAAACATGGTGGTGGCAGCATCATGGTTTGGGCCTGCTTTTCTTCAGAAGGGACAGGGAAGATGGTTAAAATTGATGGGAAGATGGATGGAGCCAAATACAGGACCATTCTGGAAGAAAACCTGATGGAGTCTGCAAAAGACCTGAGACTGGGACGAGATTTGTCTTCCAACAAGACAATGATCCAAAACATAAAGCAAAATCTACAATGGAATGGTTCAAAAATAAACATATCCAGGTGTTAGAATGGCCAAGTCAAAGTCCAGACCTGAATCCAATCGAGAATCTGTGGAAAGAACTGAAAACTGCTGTTCACAAATGCTCTCCATCCAACCTCACTGAGCTCGAGCTGTTTTGCAAGGAGTAATGGGAAAAAATTTCAGTCTCTCGATGTGCAAAACTGATAGAGACATACCCCAAGCGACTTACAGCTGTAAGGGAATACCCCCCTGAATTGTACAAAAATGAATGTCAAGATATTGGCATTGGACAAACCATGTACACGATGTCCAATACCACCCAAAGCGGCGTTGATTCGTGCAAAGTATATGGCAAATGCCATATGGCAATTGCCAATTGTAACACCTCAAAAATCCAACAGGGGGCGAGTGCGTTCCACCTGGGTTTTTCATATTGGAAATGCAACCCAAGTCAACATCCAAAAGAAAAATTTTGAAAAAAGGATATTTTTTTCAAAAACTTTTCACCCCTTAAAAAAGTGCTTTCTGGGCCTTTTTTCGAAATTCTTTCGCTTTTTTTGTCAATTACACATGTGTAAGAACTGTATGAATATACTTTTGTCCAATTTTGATATCAAATTTTTTTTTTTTTAATTACATGCGCATAAGGCATATGTTTTGTCCATTTGCAATATGATTTCATAGGAAGTCAAAAGTCAAAAGTCAAAAATGTCAAAATTTGGTAAAAAACTTCACACATCCTTAAAAAAGTGCTTTCTGGACCGTTTTTCAAAATTCTTTCGAATTTTGTGTCAATTACACACGTATAAGAACTGTATCAACATACTTTATTCGTATTTTATTATCATAATTTTTTTTTTTTTTTTTACTTGTGCATAAGGCATATGTTTTGTCCATTTGCAATATGATTTAATAGGATGTCAAAAGTCGAAAATTTGATTTTTTTTTTAAACTTTAAAAACTAAAAAAAGTGCTTTCTGGACCGTTTTTCGAAATTGTTTCGATTTTAAGACAATTAATCATGTGTAAGAAGTGTATGAATATACTTTTGTAAAATGTTATTATCATAATTTTATTTTTTTTACTTGTGCATAAGGAATATGTTTTGTCCATTTGCAATATGATGTCATAGGAAGTCAAAAGTCAAAGTCAAAAGTAACGATTTTCCTCCGTGCAACTGGTGATCTGAAATGTGCAACTGGTGATCTGAAATGTGCAACTGGTAACCCAAAAAAAAATAATTTGATTCTATGTTTCCTTACTTTTTCAAAGTCACTGTGCATTTGCAATATGTTTTAATGGGCAGGTACCATCACGAATTTGTCATGCTATAAAAATCCTGCAGGAATGTGAAATTGACTGGCCCGATGAACTCGGGATGGCTTTGCAGTGATTCTGGGTCATCTCAATCGCTCGTTTGGGTTGATTTCAGAATGTCGCTTTTGGTGATGTTTTTTCACTATAGAATCATATTGCAAATGCACGTGCAACTGGTCACCCAAAAAAAAAATGTTTTGATTTTTTTTGTTTATGTTTCCTTACTTTTTCAAAGTCACTGTGCATTTGCAATATGTTTTTTCACTATAGAATCATATTGCAAATGCACGTGCAACTGGTCACCCCCCAAAAAATTTTTGGATTTTTTTTGTTTATGTTTCCTTACTTTTTCAAAGTCACTGTGCATTTGCAATATGTTTTTTCACTATAGAATCATATTGCAAATGCACGTACAACTGGTCACCCCCCCAAAAAATGTTTGGATTTTTTTTGTTTATGTTTCCTAACTTTTTCAAAGTCACTGTGCATTTGCAATATGTTTTTTCACTATAGAATCATATTGCAAATGCACGTGCAACTGGTCACCCCCCAAAAAAAATTGGGATTTTTTTTGTTTATGTTTCCTTACTTTTTCAAAGTCACTGTGCATTTGCAATATGTTTTTTCACTATAGAATCATATTGCAAATGCACGTGCAACTGGTCACCCAAAAAAAAAATGTTTTGATTTTTTTTGTTTATGTTTCCTTACTTTTTCAAAGTCACTGTGCATTTGCAATATGTTTTTTCACTATAAAATATTGCAAATTGCAACTGGTCACCCCCCAAAAAATTTTGGGATTTTTTTTGTTTATGTTTCCTTACTTTTTCAAAGTCACTGTGCATTTGCAATATGTTTTAATGGGCAGGTACCATCACGAATTTGTCATGCTATAAAAATCCTGCAGGAATGTGAAATTGACTGGCCCGATGAACTCGGGATGGCTTTGCAGTGATTCTGGGTCATCTCAATCGCTCGTTTGGGTTGATTTCAGAATGTCGCTTTTGGTGATGTTTTTTCACTATAGAATCATATTGCAAATGCACGTGCAACTGGTCACCCAAAAAAAAAATGTTTTGATTTTTTTTGTTTATGTTTCCTTACTTTTTCAAAGTCACTGTGCATTTGCAATATGTTTTTTCACTATAGAATCATATTGCAAATGCACGTGCAACTGGTCACCCCCCAAAAAATTTTTGGATTTTTTTTGTTTATGTTTCCTTACTTTTTCAAA
Source organism: Oncorhynchus clarkii lewisi (assembly GCF_045791955.1). Taxonomy (NCBI): domain Eukaryota; kingdom Metazoa; phylum Chordata; class Actinopteri; order Salmoniformes; family Salmonidae; genus Oncorhynchus; species Oncorhynchus clarkii. Next base: position 133,015 of record NC_092172.1, on the reverse strand, counting down.
GTCACTGTGCATTTGCAATATGTTTTTTCACTATAGAATCATATTGCAAATGCACGTACAACTGGTCACCCCCCCAAAAAATGTTTGGATTTTTTTTGTTTATGTTTCCTAACTTTTTCAAAGTCACTGTGCATTTGCAATATGTTTTTTCACTATAGAATCATATTGCAAATGCACGTGCAACTGGTCACCCCCCAAAAAAAATTGGGATTTTTTTTGTTTATGTTTCCTTACTTTTTCAAAGTCACTGTGCATTTGCAATATGTTTTTTCACTATAGAATCATATTGCAAATGCACGTGCAACTGGTCACCCAAAAAAAAAATGTTTTGATTTTTTTTGTTTATGTTTCCTTACTTTTTCAAAGTCACTGTGCATTTGCAATATGTTTTTTCACTATAGAATCATATTGCAAATGCACGTGCAACTGGTCACCCCCCAAAAAATTTTGGGATTTTTTTTGTTTATGTTTCCTTACTTTTTCAAAGTCACTGTGCATTTGCAATATGTTTTTTCACTATAGAATCATATTGCAAATGCACGTGCAACTGGTCACCCCCCCCAAAAAAATTGGATTTTTTTTGTTTATGTTTCCTTACTTTTTCAAAGTCACTGTGCATTTGCAATATGTTTTTTCACTATAGAATCATATTGCAAATGCACGTACAACTGGTCACCCCCCCAAAAAAATTTTGGATTTTTTTTGTTTATGTTTCCTTACTTTTTCAAAGTCACTGTGCATTTGCAATATGTTTTTTCACTATAGAATCATATTGCAAATGCACGTGCAACTGGTCACCCCCCAAAAAAAATTGGGATTTTTTTTGTTTATGTTTCCTTACTTTTTCAAAGTCACTGTGCATTTGCAATATGTTTTTTCACTATAGAATCATATTGCAAATGCACGTGCAACTGGTCACCCAAAAATAAAAATTTTGGATTTTTTTTGTTTATGTTTCCTTACTTTTTCAAAGTCACTGTGCATTTGCAATATGTTTCAATGGGCAGGTACCATCACGAATTGGTCATGCTATAAAAATCCTGCAGGAATGTGAAATTGACTGGCCCGATGAACTCGGGATGGCTTTGCAGTGATTCTGGTTCATCTCAATCGCTCGTTAGGGTTGATTTCAGAATGTCGCTTTTGGTGATGGTACCTCACTGTTTAAACATATTGCAAATGTACAAGAGTCAAGTGGACAAGAGTCCATCAGTCAATTAGATATCATTCTGACACCAAACTGACACCAAACCCACTTTTTCCAACTCGTTTAGTAGCCAACTATTACATACTTCAGAGCTGGCCCAAAATTCACAACGCCTTGGGTTCAAACCATAAAAAAACCATAAAACACGTAGTTACGTTCTAGCTGCGGGTCCATTTCTTAAGTTATGTGTTGGCCTAGCTGAGGCGACCCCGAATCCCAAGTTTCGGCTCGATAGGTCATTTGGTGTCCGAGAAAAACCCTAATTGGTGCTGAAAATCCACTATTTTCCATGACTTGCTACGGGGTCCTTGAACGAGCTATCGGACAGACACGTCGGGGTCCGTCTCTATGGGCCGAGCCGGTTTCAATGCACCTAGCCTTGCGTCTCTGAGACTTTTCTAAACGTCGTCATTTTCGTGATGGTCAAAATGAATTGAAGGTATTGCAAATGTACGAGGCTGTTTCTCGGTCCGAGAACCATCTAGAGCCACGTAACTCACCACGCACCATCGACCGGAGGTCTAGAACAGGTTTCTAAAGTTTCGGAACTCTAGGTCTGACGGTTCTTTTTTAGCTCGAACAAAGCTAACTATTGCAGCCACTGTCTGTCTCTACGCACCCCAATACGTCCCTCCTTCCAAGTTGTGTTTTAGTGTAATTTTTTTTTCCTTTGAATTTTTTGGGGAAAAATGACTGATTTACAGTTCATGGGGGTTGCCTAATCACACATATGAAGTTTTGGACAGATCTGACTTTTTTAACCCTTCGAAACAGCCCCTGAGACACCAATTATGGCACTTCCGGTTGACACAGGAAGCTACAAGTCAACACATATCCTCATTGGGGTATGCTGTTACAGAATCCTGAGTTTTAAGTCCTTACGTTAAGAACTGACTGATTTACACAGGGTTGAATGCACTATGTCTGTCAAACTGCAGGCAGGGTATGGGTAAACACTTTTAGGGGCATTTTAACCACTTCCGGTTGGTCCAGGAAGCTCAGAATCAACACAGGTAGACCTCATAGTGGCCTGATGGACTGGTACCGAAGACAGGTTCATACGGCATTCATAACCCATATAGACTTCAGGTTGAAATTAGGGGTGCAGGCAATGTATTCCTATGGGGAGAGATGACACTGCATTCTGTGAGATCAAAAAACACTGTTTTACTGTTAAGGGTTAATGCCACACGGTCAAGGTTAGGCTTGCACGGATCGGGAGGACCTTAGGAACATTCCTGTGGTGGAATTTTTCTTCTCACCCTAACGGTTCTCTCACTCTCACCCAAAATCAAATGACGTTGTGGGGCAGGCTTCATTTTGGGCCTACTATTCTAATGGTCGCTGCGCCTAGACCGAGCGAGCTACGGTCAAGCGGGATAGCTCGTTGAACTCGTCACAGTCTGGAGACTATGGTGCTGCCATTTTTTGTGTTGATTTCAGAAGGACATTTTGGTGATGGTCCCTCTCCGTTTAAACATATTGCAAATGCACAAAAGTCAACTAGCAAGTCAGTGTCCACCAGTCAATTAGATGTCATTATGACACCAAACCCACTTTTTACTACTCATTTAGAAGCCAACTATCACATATGTCAGAGCAGTCCCATAATTCACAGCGCCTTTAGTTTAAAACATAATAAAAAGGTAAAACACATAGTTACGTTCTAGCTGCGGGTCCAGTTCGGACATTATGTGAAGTCCTATGTGAGGCGACCCCGAATCCCGAGTTTCGGCTCGATAGGTCATTTGGTGTCCGAGAAAAACCCTAATTGGTGCTGAAAATCCACTTTTTTCCATGCCTTGCTACGGGGTCCTTGAACGAGCTATCGGACAGAAACGTTGGGGTCTGTCTCTATGGGCCGAGCCGGTTTCAATGCACCTAGCCTTGCGTCTCTGAGACTTTTCTAAACGTCGTCATTTTCGTAATGGTCAAAATTAATTGAAGGTATTGCAAATGTACGAGGCTGTTTCTCGGTCCGAGAACCGTCTAGAGCCACGTAACTCACCACGCACCATCGACCGGAGGTCTAGAACAGGTTTCTAAAGTTTCGGAACTCTAGGTCTGACGGTTCTTTTTTAGCTCGAACAAAGCTAACTATTGCAGCCACTGTCTGTCTCTACGCACCCCAATACGTCCCTCCATTCAAGTTGTGTTTTAGTGTGATTTTTTTTTCCTTTGAATTTTTTGGGGAAAAATGACTGATTTACAGTTCATGGGGGTTGCCTAATCACATATATGAAGTTTTGGACAGATCAGACTTTTTTAACCCTTTGAAACAGCCCCTGAGACACCAATTATGGCACTTCCGGTTGGCACAGGAAGCTATAAATCACCACATATCCTCATTGGGGTATGCTGTTACAGAATCCTGAGTTTTAAGTCTTTACGTTAACAACTGAGTTATTTACGGAGGGTTTAGTATGTGTGTGTTATTTCAGAAAATCATAGAAAATCACAGAAATCTCGCAGAGCTCCACAGCACACTTTAAAAAGATTCGTATGAACACCCTGCAACTGGATCTGTAACCGTTGAAAAAAAAAAACGCCTATTTGTGACCATCGCCAAGTTGTCATTGTTCCGTTTCTCTTAAATGACGATAGATAAATGGCTGGTTCTTTTTTTATTGACACCGGAGGCTCCTTGACTTTGACCTGAAGTGGAAAAATAATTTCTCTATTTCCATTTAGGACCTTTAATCCCAGAAAAACGGCCATAACTCAAAAACCGTCGAGGCCTAGACGCCATCTTGTTCGGGGCCAACTGCCCATTATGCCAAACCTACGCTCACCAAGTTTCGGCTTCGAAATATTTTCCGTTTTCGAGATAAGGCCCCGTCGTGATTCGTGATGTTTTGCCAAATTGCCATATGATTCCGTATGCCCTCCTGTGGGAAATTCCGGGATAGCGGAAAAACGGTCAAAAACGTGTTTATTTTATAAAACGGAAACCGAATGTCCGACAAAGTTCATTTGATGACTTCCCGGTAGGTCTGGCCCTACCGCACGGCCCGACGCCGACCGCGAATTTTACAAACGATTTCGGACGTCTAGTAAGGGACCGTACATTTGCAATATGGACTTTCTCACTGATCATACACGAAATGCCGAAATGTTCCCTTAAGGTATGTAATCGCAGCAAAAGGCGACGCTACAAAGTATTAACCTTTTGAGGGCATGGCAGATTTACGCCCCCTTTGGAGAAATTGGGTACCCCTAGTAAACTGAAAAAAAAAATATCAAAAATTGCTAATATATGCATATAATAATTATTATTGGATAGAAAACACTCTAAAGCTTCTAAAACCGTTGGAATTATGTCTGTAAGTATAGCAGAACTCACAGGGCATGCATTCTTCCAAACTAGTTTTTGTGGTCATGAAAGTTGGAGCAACTTTGACGTCATGGCCCCCACCCTTCCCGACCACTTATGGATCTGGGGACACTTTCCATCTCTTCCACTAGATGTCCTCTTTCTTTAGAGCGTTCAATCGTTCAAATCGCGCGAGGATTGGCCCTATGGGAGTGATTTGAGTAAGTGTCGCGAGAAAAAAACCTGTGCGTTAGGGCGCGAATTGGTCACAGCCATTCCTTTGTTCCAGCACTCCTGGGAAGAGCAAACGATGCCCGGTTGAATTGAAATTTGTTTTGTGTGTTAAAAACATCATAAAGCTTGCTTCTGCACTTAGTTTGACCAGTTTAGTCGACATATAATATGTAATTTTGAAGTTTTGATGCGCAACGTTTCCGGACCAGAGGACGAATTGGGTGCATTTCAGCTGATGTTATTAGCTGTAGCTAATACAAAGACGCAAGACTTGAAACCAAACGATGTATTGGGTAAGTATGAACCCTTCCAGAACATTCTGAACGAAGACCATCGAAGGTAAGGGAATATTTATGCTTAAATCTGTGTTTCTGTTGACTCCAACATTACGTGGAAATGTAGCTTGGAACTGAGCGCTGTCTCAGCATATGGAATAGTGTGCGATTTCTGTAACGTTAAAAATAAATCTAACACAGCGGTTGCATAAAGAAGCAGTGTATCTTTCTAACTATATGTAGAACATGTATATTTAGCCAAAGTTTATGATGTCTATTTACGTTATCTTGCCGAGCTACCTAGATTTCCTGCGGGCATTTTTGAGTAATTTCTGAACATGAGCACATTGTAAATGGACATTTATGGATATATATGGCATATTATTGAAAAAAAAAAAATGTACTGTGTAACATGTCCTATCACTGTCATCTGATGAAGATTTTCAAAAGGTTAGTGAGCGATTTATTTTTTAATCCTGCTTTTATAATTTTATATTTTCTGGGACAAAATGGCTGCCGCTTGTCTTGGTTTCGGTGGTGGTCTAATATAAATGTGTGGTGTGTTTTCGCCGTAAAACATTTAAAAAATCTGACATGCTGGGTAGATGAACAAGGTGTTTATCTTTCATTTGAGCTATTGGACTTGTTAATGTGTGGAGGTTAAATATTTCTAAGAATATTTTTGCGTTCCATGCGCCACGGTTTGAGCTGAACGGGGGGGGGGGGGGGGGGGGGGGGGGTGTTCCTCTAGAGGAACTCCTGGCATCAACAAGGGGGCTGAATAATTTTGCACGCCCAATTTTTCAGTTTTTGATTTGTTAAATAAGTTTGAAATATCCAATAAATGTCGTTCCACTTCATGATTGTGTCCCACTTGTTGTTGATTCTTCACAAAAAAATACAGTTTTATATCTTTATGTTTGAAGCCTGAAATGTGGCAAAAGGTCGCAAAGTTCAAGGTGGCCGAATACTTTCGCAAGGCACTGTACATACCTGTTCTGAAAGGCCCCAGAGTCTGCAACATCACTAAGCAAGCGGCACCATGAAGACCAAGGAGCTTTCCAAACAGGTCAGGGACAAAGTTGTGGAGAAGTACCGATCAGGGTTGGGTTATAAAAAAAGATCAGAAACTTTGACCATCCCACAGAGCACCATTAAATCCATTAATAAGAAAATGGAAAGAATATGGCACCACAACAAACCTGCCAAGAGAGGGCCGCCCACCAAAACCCCAAGACCAGGCAAGGAAGGCATTAACCTCTTGAAGCTAGGGGGCACTATTTTTATGTTTGGAAAAATAACGTTCCAAATCAAATCAAATGTATTTATATAGCCATCAGCTGATATCTCAAAGTGCTGTACAGAAACCCAGCCTAAAACCCCAAACAGCAAGCAATGCAGGTGTAGAAGCACGGTGGCTAGGAAAAACTCCCTAGAAAGGCCAAAACCTAGGAAGAAACCTAGAGAGGAACCAGGCTATGTGGGGTTTCCAATGTAAATGGCCTATTTCTCTGGACCAGATGCTAGAATATGCATATAGTTGACAGATTAGGATAGAAAACCACTCTAAAGTTTCCAAAACTGTCAAAATATTGTCTGTGAGTATAACAGAACTGAAGTTGCAGGCAAAACCCTGAGAAATCAAATCAGGAATTGGCTTCTATTTTGAAAACTCCATGTTCCATAGCCTCCCATTGCTCCATTTAAAGGGATATCAACCAGATTCATTTTCCTATCGCTTCCTCAAGGTGTCAACAGTCTTCAGACATAGTTTCAGGCTTTTATTTTGAAAAATGAGTCAGAAAGATAACATCGCTTCAGGTGGTCACATGAGTTTTGCTCGCGCAACAGAGTTCGGACACCCATTTCCTTTCCCTCTCCTACTGAACAAGACCGTTGTGGTTGATAAATTATATATTTTAAAAACAACCTGAGGATTGATTATAAAAAACGTTTGACATGTTTCTGTGGACATTACGGATATTATTTGGAATTTGTCTGCGTTGTCGTGACCGCTGTTTCCTGTGGATTTCTAAACATAACGTGCCAAACAAACGGAGGTATTTTGGATATAACAAATAATCTTTATGGAACAAAAGGAAGGTACTCTGTTCAGATGAGACTACAATTGAGCTTTTTGGCCATCAAGGAAAACGCTATGTCTGGTGCAAACACAACACCTCTCATCACCCCAAGAACACCATCCCCACATTGAAGCATGATGTTGTGGGGATGTTTTCATCGGCAGGGACTGGGAAACTGGTCATAATTGAAGGAATGCTGCTAAATACAGGGAAATTCTTGAGGGAAACCTGTTTCAGTCTTCCAGAGATTTGAGACTGGGACAGAGATTCACCTTCCAGCAGGACCCTAAGCATCCTGCTGAAGCAACACTTGAGTGGTTTAAGGGAAACATTTAAATGTCTTGGAATGTCTTAATCAAAGCCCAGATCTCAATCCAATTGAGAATCTGTGGTAAGACATAAAGATTGCTGTACACCAGCGGAACCCATCCAACTTGGAGGAGCTGTAGCAGTTTTACCTTGAAGAATGGGCAAAACTCCCAGTGGCTAGATGTGCCAAGCTTATAGAGACATACCCCAAGATACATGCAAAAGTTGGCTCTACAAAGTATTGACTTTGGTGGGGTAAATAGTTATGCACGATCAAGTTCTGTTTTTGTCTTATTTGGTTTGTTTTACAATAAAACATATTTTGCATCTTCAAAGTGGTAGGCATGTGTGGTGGTTAATTTCTGCATTACCAAATGAGGAGAAACAAACTTCATACACCGGTCAGAGTTAAGCTTCCGGGTTAGCATTATCATCTCAGTCATCGGCTTCATCAATACTGACGATGTCGTCCCCACAGTACAGTACCAGTCAAACATTTGTACTATTTTCTACATTGTAGAATAATAGTGAAGACATCAAAACTATGAAATAACACATATGGAATCATGTACTAACCAAAAAAGTGTTCAAAATCAAAATAGCCACCTTTGCCTTGATGACAGCTTTGCACACTCTTGGAATTCTCTCAATCAGCTTCACCTGGAATGCTTCTCCAACAGTCTTGAAGGAGTTCCCACATATGCTGAGCACTTGTTGGCTGCTTTTCCTTCAATCTGCGGTCCATCTCGTCCCAAACCATCTCGATTTGGTTGAGGTCGGTGGATTGTGAAGGCCAGGTCATCTGATGCAGCAGATCTCTCCTTCTTGGTAAAATAGCCCTTACAGGTTGTTGGGTCATTGTCCTGTTGAAAAACAAATGATAGTCCCACTAAGCCCAAACCAGATTGGATGGCATATCGCTGCAGAATGCTGTGGTAGCCATGTTGTTTAAGTGTGCCTTGAATTCTAAATAAATCTATTAATTATTACTAAACGGCAGTACTGTAGTAGCTATTACTAATGTGTAATGTCTGCTTCCAACTCACACCCTCTGACACGGTCGTCCTCCTCTTCATCTGAAGAGGAGAGGCGAGATGGATCGGAAGACCAAAATGCGGCGTGGTAAGTGTCCATGGTAAATCTTTAATAAAGAAAATACTGACACTGCATACAAAACAATAAACAAATGACGACCGTGAAGCTAACAAAATAGACCTGTGCTGACACAAGCCACTGACATAGACAATCACCCACAAACAAACAGTGCAACCCAGGCTACCTAAGTATGATTCTCAATCAGAAACAACTAATGACACCTGCCTCTGATTGAGAACCATACTAGGCCGAAAACATAGAAATGCCCCAAAACATAGAAAAACAAACAGACTGCCCACCCAACTCACGCCCTGACCATACTAAATAAATACAAAACAATGGAAATAAAGGTCAGAACGTGACAGTACCCCCCCCCCAAAGGTGCGGACTCCGGCCGCAAAACCTTGACCTATAGGGGAGGGTCTGGGTGGGCGTCTGTCCGCGGTGGCGGCTCTGGCGCGGGACGCGGACTCCACTTCATCATTGTCTTAGTCCGCCTTATTGTCCGCCTCCGTGGCTTCCTCACCATGGCCACCCTACTCAATGACCCCACTGGACAGAGGGGCTGCTTGGGACAGAGGGGCAGCTCGGGACAGAGGTGGGGCAGCTGCTCGGGACAGAGGGACAGCTCGGGACAGAGGTGGGGCAGCTGCTCGGGACAGAGGGACAGCTGCTCGGGACAGAGGGACAGCTGCTCGGGACAGAGGGACAGCTGCTCGGGACAGAGGGGCAGCTGCTCGGAACAGAGGGGCGGCAGCGGCTCTGGGCAGAGGGGCTCCGGCAGCGGCGCCGGACAGGCGGGGGGCTCCGGCAGCGGCGCCGGACAGGCGGGGGGCTCCGGCAGCGGCGCCGGGCAGGCGGGGGGCTCCGGCAGCGGCGCCGGGCAGGCGGGGGGCTCCGGCAGCGGCGCCGGGCAGGCGGGGGGCTCCGGCAGCGGCGCCGGGCAGGCGGGGGGCTCCGGCAGCGGCGCCGGGCAGGCGGGGGGCTCCGGCAGCGGCGCCGGGCAGGCGGGGGGCTCCGGCAGCGGCGCCGGGCAGGCGGGGGGCTCCGGCAGCGGCGCCGGACAGGCGGGGGGCTCCGGCAGCGGCGCCGGACAGGCGGGAGACTCCGGCAGCGGCGCCGGACAGGCGGGACCACCTGCAGGGAGGAGACAGAGAGACAGCCTGGTGCGTGGGGCTGCCACAGGAACCACCAGGCTGGGGAGACCTTCAGGAGGCTTGGGGTTAAGAGGAGGCACCTGAAAGACCGGGCTGTGGGGGAGCACTGGAGCTCTGGTGCGCAACCTTTGCACCACTTTCCCAGGCTGGATAACCACTCTAGCCCGGACCCTCCGGAGTGCAGGCACAGGTTGAACCGGGCTGTGGGTAAGCACGGGAGATCTAGTGCTTACTATACGCACCTCTCCCTTAGGCTCCATTCCCACCTTCGACCGGCACAAGCGGAGCGCAGGCAGAGGACGCACTGCACCCTCCCAGCGCCCCGGAGACACAGCACGCAGAGCCGGCGCAGGATACCCTGGACCAAAACTGCGTACCGGCGACCAGACCCGCAGAGCAGGCACCATACGCCCTGGCTCGATGCCCGCACTCGCATGACACTCTCGGGGGGCTGTCCTATAGCGCACCGGGCTATGGACACGTACTGGCGACACCGTGCGCTTAACCGCATAACACGGTGCCTGCCCAGTATCGCGCTGCTTATAATAAGCACGAGGAGTGAGCGCAGGTCTGCTACCTGGCTTAGCTCCACCCCTCGTGTGCCCCCCCCCCCAAAAATTTGGGGGCTGTCTCTCGTACCTGTCGCACTGCCGTGCTGCCTCCTCATATCGCCGCCGCTCAGCTTTCGCTGCCTCCAGCTCTGCTTTGGGGCGGCGATATTCCCCAGCCTGTGCCCAGGGTCCCTCTCCGTTCAGTATCTCCTCCCATGTCCAGGAGTCCTGTGATACCGTCCGCTGTTGTTGCTGCTGCTGCTGCTGCTGTCGTCGCTGTTTTCTACCACGCCGCTTGGTCCTTGGTTGGTGGGTGATTCTGTGACGGTCGTCCTCCTCTTCATCTGAAGAGGAGAGGCGAGATGGATCGGAAGACCAAAATGCGGCGTGGTAAGTGTCGATGGTAAATCTTTAATAAAGAAAATACTGACACTGCATACAAAACAATAAACAAATGACGACCGTGAAGCTAACAAAATAGACCTGTGCTGACACAAGCCACTGACATAGACAATCACCCACAAACAAACAGTGCAACCCAGGCTACCTAAGTATGATTCTCAATCAGAAACAACTAATGACACCTGCCTCTGATTGAGAACCATACTAGGCCGAAAACATAGAAATGCCCCAAAACATAGAAAAACAAACATAGACTGCCCACCCAACTCACGCCCTGACCATACTAAATAAATACAAAACAACGGAAATAAAGGTCAGAACGTGACACCCTCAAACACCTAGATCCCCTAAACGCAGCTCACTCTCCAGATCCCAATCACCTGTATTCTAATCACCTGTTCACACACCTGTATGTCATTATCACACACTATTTAGTTCTGTTCTTTGCACCCCATCACTGTGAGGTATTGTTTGCTTTGTGACACACGTCTTTCGGAGCTCTGTTTTTCTCTGTGATGTACTCCTCCTGCGTGTGATAGTTTTTGCCTATTCCCTGCCTGTACTTTAGCCTATTGGATTTCCTGTTATCTACCTGCCTGATCTCCCGGATTAAGTTATTAGCCATTTCCCTGCCTGTACTGTTGCCCTTTTGGACCCCCTCTGTATGACCTTCTGCCTGCCCCTGGACGCAGCTACAGTGCCTTGCGAAAGTATTCGGCCCCCTTGAACTTTGCGACCTTTTGCCACATTTCAGCCTTCAAACATAAAGATATAAAACTGTATTTTTTTGTGAAGAATCAACAACAAGTGGGACACAATCATGAAGTGGAACGACATTTATTGGATATTTCAAACTTTTTTAACAAATCAAAAACTGAAAAATTGGGCGTGCAAAATTATTCAGCCCCCTTAAGTTAATACTTTGTAGCGCCACCTTTTGCTGCGATTACAGCTGTAAGTCGCTTGGGGTATGTCTCTATCAGTTTTGCACATCGAGAGACTGAAATTTTTTCCCATTCCTCCTTGCAAAATAGCTCGAGCTCAGTGAGGTTGGATGGAGAGCATTTGTGAACAGCAGTTTTCAGTTCTTTCCACAGATTCTCGATTGGATTCAGTTATGGACTTTGACTTGGCCATTCTAACACCTGGATATGTTTATTTTTGAACCATTCCATTGTAGATTTTGCTTTATGTTTTGGATCATTGTCTTGTTGGAAGACAAATCTCCGTCCCAGTCTCAGGTCTTTTGCAGACGCCATCAGGTTTTCTTCCAGAATGGTCCTGTATTTGGCTCCATCCATCTTCCCATCAATTTTAACCATCTTCCCTGTCCCTGCTGAAGAAAAGCAGGCCCAAACCATGATGCTGCCACCACCATGTTTGACAGTGGGGATGGTGTGTTCAGCTGTGTTGCTTTTACACCAAACATAACGTTTTGCATTGTTGCCAAAAAGTTCCATTTTGGTTTCATCTGAGCAGAGCACCTTCTTCCACATGTTTGGTGTGTCTCCCAGGTGGCTTGTGGCAAACTTTAAACAACACTTTTTATGGATATCTTTAAGAAATGGCTTTCTTCTTGCCACTCTTCCATAAAGGCCAGATTTGTGCAATATACGACTGATTGTTGTCCTATGGACAGAGTCTCCCACCTCAGCTGTAGATCTCTGCAGTTCATCCAGAGTGATCATGGGCCTCTTGGCTGCATCTCTGATCAGTCTTCTCCTTGTATGAGCTGAAAGTTTAGAGGGACGGCCAGGTCTTGGTAGATTTGCAGTGGTCTGATACTCCTTCCATTTCAATATTATCGCTTGCACAGTGCTCCTTGGGATGTTTAAAGCTTGGGAAATCTTTTTGTATCCAAATCCGGCTTTAAACTTCTTCACAACAGTATCTCGGACCTGCCTGGTGTGTTCCTTGTTCTTCATGATGCTCTCTACGCTTTTAACGGACCTCTGAGACTATCACAGTGCAGGTGCATTTATACGGAGACTTGATTACACACAGGTGGATTGTATTTATCATCATTAGTCATTTAGGTCAACATTGGATCATTCAGAGATCCTCAATGAACTTCTGGAGAGAGTTTGCTGCACTGAAAGTAAAGGGGCTGAATAATTTTGCACGCCCAATTTTTCAGTTTTTGATTTGTTAAAAAAGTTTGAAATATCCAATAAATGTCGTTCCACTTCATGATTGTGTCCCACTTGTTGTTGATTCTTCACAAAAAAATACAGTTTATATCTTTATGTTTGAAGCCTGAAATGTGGCAAAAGGTCACAAAGTTCAAGGGGGCCGAATACTTTCGCAAGGCACTGTACCTGCTCCTCCTGTGGTCCTTTGCAATAAACACCTGCTGCGCCCTGAAACCAGCTTTCTGTCGCCCCTCATGTTCAATAGAGGAAGTCAGTTTAGAACAAATTATTATTTACAACAAGATGGAGCTAAAACTGTCCAGTTTAAGTGTTTTTTGCTGCTCATTCTAGTCGCTAGCTGCAGCAAACTGAAAAGAGGAGCAACCCAGGGATTTGTGTGCTTCGGGGACCTTTGACCTCTGATGGCCGAATGATAAAGGACATCTAGCCGCTCGATAGCACCCTTACCTCCCGATCTATAAATTACGTCTCTGTAGTCTAGTATGGGTAGGATGGTCATCTGAACCAGGGTTAGTTTGGCAGCTGGGGTGAAAGTTGAGCGATTACGATAGATGTAACCTTAGCCTGCGGCTTTGATATGTGCGGAGAGAAGGATAGTATACCATCTAGCCATACTCCCAAGTACTTGTATGAGGTGACAACCTCAAGCTCTAAACCCTCAGAAGTAGTAGGGGCATTCTTCTTACCAAACCACATTACCTTTGTTTTGGAGCTATTCAGAACAAGGTTAAGGGCAGAGAAAGCTTGTTGGGACACTAAGAAAGCTTTGTATTGAAATCTAAGAAAGATTAACTATCTTAAATCAAGGCAATATGTGCTTGTTTTTTGTCTGACAAGATAGATATTCTAACCAGACAGTTTTTATGTTGGAGCATTTAACTTGTTTCAAGCTTTTTTGTACTTAATATTCTTAATAAAATAATATAACTTGTTACTGAGATTGTATTACTGGTTCTGAGTAACTTAATGCTCAAAACTAGAATTATCAGAATTATAAAGCTGATCAACACGGACAAGTACAAAACTGCTTTGTCAGAATTTCTTATTTCAAGCATCTTAACCTTTTCATCTCTTCACATATTAAGAACAGATAATGACCAAATGGAATTCACTGTTTTATTGTCAATCTTACACACAGCACAGAAATCATGTAGACAAAATACAGTACAGAACAAAGACAGTACCCTTTTCATATCTGGGGAACACACTATGAGTCATTTGAACTGTTGTACAAATACTATTACATCCCCAAGATGGTATTTGACCTGTATATAAGTTTGGCTCTTGTTGCTAATTGTGTAGTAATACGCATCCACGAACTCAGTGGCCTGTACAAGGTGTGGGACCTCAACTTGATAAGCAATGACGTATTCAATCAAAGCGTATAGTTTGAAATGGTTGATAATTCCAAACAATAAAGCCTAGAATTATCAAGAAATATGTTTTTGACCAGTCCAAATTCTGGCATATCACCATTCAGTACTTTGGCAAAGTTCATGGACTTCTGAGTTATGTATTTTATTAGACCCAGCCACGTTTCATCTTCTATGCCCTTGCTGATGGAAGGAGGTTTTCACTCAAAATCTCACGATACATGGCCCCATTCATTCTTTCCTTTACATGGATCAGTCGTCCTGGTCCCTTTGCAGAAAAACAGCCCCAAAGCATGATGTTTCCAGCTCCATGCTTCACAGTAGGTATGGTGTTCTTTGGATGCAACTCAGCATTCTTTGTCCTCCAAACACGACGAGCTGAGTTTTTACCAAAAAGTTATATTTTGGTTTCATCTGACCATATGACATTCTCCCAATCTTCTTCTGGATCATCCAAATGCTCTCTAGCAAACTTCAGACGGGCCTGGACATGTACTGGCTTAAGCAGGGGGACACGTCTGGCACTGCAGGATTTGAGTCCCTGGCAGCGTAGTGTGTTACTGATGGTAGGCTTTGTTACTTTGGTCCCAGCTCTCTGCAGGTCAATCACTAGGTCCCCCGATGTGGTTCGGGGATTTTTGCTCACCATTCTTGTGATCATTTTGACCCCACGGGGTGAGATCTTGCGTGGAGCCCCAGATTGAGGGAGATTATCAGTGGTCTTGTATGTCTTCCATTTCCTAATAATTGCTCCCACAGTTGATTTCTTCAAACCAAGCTGCGTACCTATTGCAGATTCAGTCTTCCTAGCCTGGTGCAGTTCTACAATTTTGTTTCTGTTGTCCTTTGACAGCTCTTTGGTCTTGGCCATAGTGGAGTTTCGAGTGTGACTGTTTGAGGTTGTGGACAGGTGTCTTTCATACTGATAACAAGTTCAACCCGGTGCCATTAATACAGGTAACGAGTGGAGGACAGAGGAGCCTCTTAAAGAAGAACTTACAAGTCTGTGAGAGCCAGCAATCTTGCTTGTTTGTAGGTGACCAAATACTTATTTTCCACCATAATTTGCAAATACATTCATAAAAAATCCTACAATGTGATTTTCTGGATTTTTTCTTTCACTTAGGCTGTCATATTTGAAGTCTACCTATGATGAAAATTTTACAGGCCTCTCTCATATTTTTAAGTGGAAGAACTTGCACAATTGGTGGCTGACTAAATTATTTTTTGCCCCACTGCAGGCAGGAGCTGCTTTCAGGAACTAAACTGGCTGCCTGTTGAGGCTAGGGTGTCCCAGATTAGACTAGGTTTGGTTTACAGGAGTATTTATGGTCCTGTGCCCAGATATCTAAGTGATTACTTTCCTCGTGTTAGGGATGCACACAATCACAGCACCAGATCAGGTGTTGCTGATGTGTGTGCTTATACAGGATTAGAAACAATGCTGGGAAAGGTACTTTCCTGTATACTGGAGCCTCATAATGGAATGAGTTGCCTCTGCCAATAAAAACAACGTCCTCTCTGGACAGCTTTAAAAAGAAAGTAAAAATATGTTTGATGTCTGCTGTGCCCATATGAATAACCCCTATGATGTAACAGGAATTATTAGATAGATGTTCTTCTTCTATGTTTTTGTTTAATTATTTCACTGCCATACTGTGTTCCATCTTGTCTCAAGAGGACCACAATGGAAATCAGTCCCAGACTTTTTTATGTGTTATCCTCAATGATTTTATTCATGTGCATGTATGGCTTTTCAGTTTTATGTGTGCTTGTTTTTTAAAATGGTCAAATTAATAAACTAAACTAAACAATGCTCTAACCACTAGGCTACCTGCCACCCCACTTGTACTATGTACTTTTATTGTAATTTCAACTGCAATCGAGGTAATTTGGCTATGCTATTTGATCAGTGATAACACAGTAAGCCCTTTCCACTCACAGCCCGTTATCCAGTATCCCGGTTGAAAATGGCAGATTTTGTTATTGATAAGGGCATGAATTGGAATGCAGTTAACATGCTATCAAAGCTCAGGTTCTCCGCTTCACAGCGCTGTATAGGTTTTGACTGACAGGCGTTTAAAAATTGAGCAGCGTGCACAAAAAGATGTTCGCTAATTGGGCTACTTTTGCACATTTGTGGTTGTATGAGTGAGGGGAATGCTGTAAAGCAAGAGGAGTGGATGTGTTCTGAAAGATGAGGATTTTAATAAATAATTTAATAAAAACCACAAACCTGTGAGTCCAAATGTGCACTTCACTTGAATGTACTCATGACTCCATTATATGCGCACCAAAATGACAATATGTTTACCTTTTGAAAGCTTAACTTTATAAAATCTTATTTTCTATCTTGTTGGCAATATAATAACCTGTCAAATGATGCCCACCTGACCCAGACTACAATTTACAAAGGAACGTTTTTGGAATGTATGATAGTGGGAATGCGGGACTGTGTTCCAAACAAAAAACAATACAAGTGTACTTGCTTCAGATCCTCAATGGTAAAGCTAGGAGAGCAAAAAAAAAGTATATTTCTTTGTTATAAAAGTGCATTTAAATTACTTAGGAACTGTGCACGTTTTGGAGGGGTGTGTAGACCACAGTTAGACCTCCAACTCAAACTGTACATTTTTTATCTTGCACCAACTCCAAAATGTAAATGTATATTCTTATTATGTTACTGAATGTATCCAGAGTATTTTTAGATTTCATTGATTTAGCGTATATGCTTGGAGTCAGGAAGCAGGTGCAGAAGGTGAGTTTAATAAACATGAACAAGTTAGATAAAACAGGAGAAGCGTACTGAATATGAACACCACCAATACTGCCTGATGACTGAGGCTACTGAGGGCTAAATAAAGGGAGAGTAATCAAGGTGATGATGATGAGGACCAGGTGCACATAATGATGGTGCCCGGACCAGTAGTTAGTAGACCGGCCATTTTGAGCGCCTCAGATGGGGAGCGGGAGTACGTTTGACAGTACCCACCCATCCTGACTCGCGGCTCCAGCTGCAGGACGACGCCGGCCAGGAGTACGGCCCTGAGGGCGAGGAGATGGAAATCCCGGAAGATGTTGGGGTCCAAGTCGTCGGTCACCGGGACACAACAGTGCTCCTCTGGACCGTGCCCCTCCCAGTCCACCAGGTACTGAAGCCGACCCCCAGGACCTTGGGAGTCCAATAGTGACCTAGGAGGGAAACATGAAAAGAAGGTGAGATCCAGTAGTTGGTGGGGAGTTGTAACATATATGTTACTTTGTTGACCCTCCAGAGGACCTTGAAGGGCCCCACAAACTGGGGGCTCAGCTTCCAGCAAGACAGGCGGAGCAGGAGGTTCCTTGGTGCAGAGCCAGACACGATCACCAGGGAGGAACATGGGAGCCTCACTGCGGTGGCAATCCACTCATTAATCACCAGCTGGGTATTCTGTGTGCAAGGAGTTTTAAATATTTGTTTTATTTCTGCTGGAGCATCATGTGGGCAGCATTCAAAATTTCCTCTGTGCCAGAACCACTCGTTCCCCTGCAGGGGCTTTGGTCAGGCTCGGGGTCCACGGGGCCAGGACCAGCTAATATCCCAGGACGCACTGGAAGGGAGTGTTTTTTTATTTTTGTTTTGGAGGTGATGTTTGGTCTGGGTGTCAGAACCAGAGCTACCTGGGAGGCCTTAGTCGGTTTGTCAGATTCCCATGCCTCTGCGGGTTCGATGGGTTCCCCTGCCTAAGCTGGCTCGACAGGTTTCCATAGGCTTCCATGCCTCAGCTGGGTTTGATAGGCTCCCATGCCTCAGCAGGGTTCGATATGCTCCCATGCTTCAGCTAGGTGAACAGGTGCCTGAACCTGGGAGGTCTCATCAGGCTCTCACACCTCAGCCGGTTTGTCAGGTTTCTGTGCCTTAGCGGAGGCAACCGGTCTGCTCCTGATCCCTGGGAAGCCAAACGCACGGGGGGGGGGGGGGGGGGGGGGGGGTATTGTCACGTGTGCTCTCTCTCCGGCGCTCTAGGCCCCCATGCTCCTGCACCTCAGCTGGATCGACAGGTTCCCGCACCTTAGCATAGGTGACGGTCTGCTCCTGATCATCATCTTGGTCGGCGTCCTGCGGCTCGAGCCACATGTCGGGGAGGGGGTACTGTCACTTGTGCTCCCTCTCTGGCCTCTAGGTCACCAGACTGCTCGTTATGACGCACACCGGTCACCATCGTTACGCGCATTATGACACTCACCAGGACTCCAACACCTCCTTGATTACCTACCCTATATATATATATATATATATATATATATATACTGCTCAAAAAAATAAAGGGAACACTAAAATAACACATCCTAGATCTGAATGAATGAAATATTCTTATTAAATACTTTTTTCTTTACATAGTTGAATGTGCCGACAACAAAATCACACAAAAATGATCAATGGAAATCAAATTTATCAAAAGGTCTTGATTTGGAGTTACACTCAAAATTAAAGTGGAAAACCACACTACAGGCTGATCCAACTTTGATGTAATGTCCTTAAAACAAGTCCAAATGAGGCTCAGTAGTGTGTGTGGCCTCCATGTGCCTGTATGAGTGCCCTACAATGCCTGGGCATGCTCCTGATGAGGTGGCGGATGGTCTCCTGAGGGATCTCCTCCCAGACCTGGACTAAAGCATCTGCCAACTCCTGGACAGTCTGTGGTGCAACGTTGGTGGATGGAGCGAGACATGATGTCCCAGATGTGCTCAATTGGATTCAGGTCTGGGGAACGGGCGGACCAGTCCATAGCATCAATGCCTTTCTCTTGCAGGAACTGCTGACTCACTCCAGCCACATGAGGTCTAGCATTGTCTTGCATTAGGAGGAACCCAGGGCCAACCACACCAGCATATGGTCTCACAAGGGGTCTGAGGATCTCATCTCGGTACCTAATGGCAGTCAGGATACCTCTGGTGAGCACATGGAGGGCTGTGCAGCCCCCCAAAGAAATGCCACCCCACACCATGACTGACCCACCGCCAAACTGGTCATGCTGGAGGATGTTGCAGGCAGCAGAACGTTCTCCATGGCGTCTCCAGACTGTCACGTCTATCACGTGCTCAGTGTGAACCTGCTTTCATCTGTGAAGAGCACAGGGTGCCAGTGGCCAATTTGCCAATCTTGGTGTTCTCTGGCAAATGCCAAACGTCCTGCACGGTGTTGGGCTGTAAGCACAACCCCCACCTGTGGACGTCGGGCCCTCATACCACCCTCATGGAGTCTGTTTCTGACCATTTGAGCAGACACATGCACATTTGTGGCCTGCTGGAGGTCATTTTGCAGGGCTCTGGCAGTGCTCCTCCTGCTCCTCCTTGCACAAAGGCGGAGGTAGCGGTCCTGCTGCTGGGTTGTTGCCCTCCTACGGCCTCCTCCACGTCTCCTAATGTACTGGCCTGTCTCCTGGTAGCGCCTCCATGCTCTGGACACTACGCTGACAGACACAGCAAACCTTCTTGCCACAGCTCGCATTGATGTGCCATCCTGGATGAGCTGCACAGCTGAGCAACTTGTGTGGGTTGTAGACTCCATCTCAAGCTACCACTAGAGTGAAAGCACCGCCAGCATTCAAAAGTGACCAAAACATCAGCCAGGAAGCATAGGAACTGAGAAGTGGTCTGTGGTCCCCACCTGCAGAACCACTCCTTTATTGGGGGTGTCTTGCTAAATGCCTATAATTTCCACCTGTTGTCTATTCCATTTGCACAACAGCATGTGAAATGTATTGTCAATCAGTGTTGCTTCCTAAGTGGACAGTTTGATTTCACAGAAGTGTGATTGACTTGGAGTTACATTGTGTTGTTTAAGTGTTCCCTTTATTTTTTGAGCAGTGTATATCTCACTCCCTTTGGTTCCTTACCCAGGCGTCATTGTTTCTGTTTCATGTCTGTGCGTTGTTCATTTTTGTATTGTTTTCATTTATTCCCCCCCTGGACTTGCTTCCCGTTGTTACACGCAGTCTCCTCCATTCCTCTCAATCACCTGACCCATGCCCACACCTGTTCACCTTCACTATTGCCAGGCATCCTACATGTCCGGCTACACACAGATTCCAATAATCTTTCAATATATAGCCATAATGTGACATTTGAAATGTCTATTCCTTTGGAACTTTTGTGAGTAATGTTTATTTTTGTTAATCTATTTCACTGGCTTTGGCAATGTAAACATTATCAAGGCACAAGGTGAGACCCAAATGCAGACACAGGAGGCAGATGGTTGGAGTCTTACAATGTTTATTAAAAACCAGATCAGAGTCCAGGAGGAACAGAGTGGCAGACAGGCTCATGGTCAAGGCAGGCAAAATGGTCAGGCAGGCACATAGTCCAGAAATAGGCAAGGGTCAAAACCAGGAGGACTAGAAAAAGAAGAATGCAAACGGCAGGAGAACTGGGAAAACGCTGGTCGACATGGAAACATACAAGACGAACTGGCACAGAGAGACAGGGATAAATACACTGGGGAAAACAAGCGACACCTGGAGCGGGTGGAGACAATAACGAGGAAAGGTGAAACTGATCAGGGTGTGACAAACATGTTTTCCATGGCAATAAAACCCTTTGAATTGAATTGAGAAAGAGACAAAGTCAGAGACAGAGACATAGACATTCAGAACATTCTACCCCAAACCAGAGAAGTGAGATGAGTGGGGGTTCTGCCTGTATGACAGGGGAGCTGTTGGCCCCCATCCTACAGTATCAGCCCCCAGGCTTCTGAAAACAATCCCCCTCTGTGAATGTGGGTGTGTTTCACAAGCTTGGAAAAGGGACCTACGGGTCCCTTTAAATGCACACCATGGAGCGCAGACAAAATAATCCCTGGTCATTCAACATAATAAAAGCTTTGTGTGTATGAAAGAGAGTGAGTGAGAGAGAGAGAGAAAGAGATTGTGCACATTGACTTTGTGCATTCAAATCTCACATTTTTCCGTGTCATTCTCTCTCGCGTCATCTCTCCATCTTTTTTTTACCATTCTCTCTTGAATTGTATCTCTTTTTCCAACTCTCAGGACACATTAAACAACAACTCATTTGGTAAGAAGTACAGCTGGCAGGAGAAGGTCTCGCGCACATCCTCCCCCCTCAAAACAGGTGAGCTGCTTACAGGAGACTGCTGGCTCATACCACCAGTTTAATCTTTTAGGGGGTTGCTGATTTAGTAGATATAATTAGGCAACACAGCAATGACTGCAGAATCAACTACTGCCACTAAAACTATATACATATTTCCTATTATCCATTGTAACATTGTCCAACATTTTTTGTGATGACTTTCAGTGGCTCATTAGCGTCAGTGACAGTGACAATGCCAGTGTAGCCTAGGCTAGCCATATTGAACAGTCTGCTGTGGCTAGCAGCCCAGAGCTACTACAGGTCATACATAAAATGGCCTCTATGAACTATATTTAAAACTAGCAGAGTGTGTTGAGTTACAGACTAGCACCGCAGATTCAGATGTTAAAAAGATGAACGATGCTGCACAACTTTTAAGCCTCTATTAGCCTAGCTGTCACTAAATGTATATGGAAAGAAAGGATAACAGAATGAAATAAAAAATGGGTTACTTTTTATTCTTGGAACACATAGGGCTAGTACACACAAACCACTATTTTGAAGTTACATCTGTCTCTCTAATATATAACCGTATCTGCTTTAGGTCCACTAGTCTCAATATGATTGTGTGCTTTATATTGCAGTTTTCTTGATCAGATATCTCTTGAAAATATATTTCTCCATTCCAATGGCACTTCCTGGTAAAATAATGTATATTGGCCAACTACATACATTCTGGGATGCATTTGTCTCCTTATAATGACAATATATGTTGTGTTCATTGCTTCCCACCCCAAGTCATTAGTAATGGTTGTAATTATACATTAATTCATAAAAAGCTTTAAATACATTGCTCTCAAAGTGTGTATTAGTGTCCTCTGATAGCAGTGACAGCATGGTGAATAGCTAGTATCCCTGCAAGGCTCTAATTGTTTTTGACAGTGGATTATGACATACTAGGTCAATCACATTCTATTTGCTGCCCACTGAATATGATGAGTAATGGGGAATTAGCATGGATCCCAGTGTTACCTAACCAACTAGACATTTCAGAATTTGTGTGTGTTTGTCTGTGCATGTTGATCTGTATGTTATGTGTGTGTTGTCTATGTGTACTGTATGTGAACTGCTGCATATGTTTCCATCTGGGTTTTTATCTATGTGCTCTTGTGTGTGTTTGTGTATTTTGTATGTTAATGTGCACATGTGTGTCTGTGTATGTATGTCTGCATGTTTGCTTGTCTCTGTCTGTGCACCTGCATGTCTGTATGCCTGTATCTTGTTTGAATGTCTGTGTGTCTGCATATGCTTGGGTCTGTGTCTCTCCCCCAGGTGGGCTGACCTCTCCCCATGAGCACAGCTGTCTGAGAGACGAGGACAAGCTGCAGCAGGGAGGTGGGACAGAGACCAAGGACCGGGGCACATCCACTGACGCTCCCTGCAAACACAAACACACCTTTGGACACACCCACAGTTCCACAGCGGGGACACGCTCCAAACTGCAGGAGAAGCCCCCAGCAACCCCGCCTCCCCAAAACTACACACCCGCACCTCTGGGCCCCTTAGGAAATGGCGAGGGGGGTACACACAGAGAGAAGATTCGCTATCACACAGACGTATTCCTAGAACCCACCGAGGAGATCTATCTGACTCCTGTGCACCGTTCCGAGCAGGACCGCCCATTCCTGTCCCAGCAGCCAAAGCACGGACGCATGTCAATCAGCTCTGACACAGAGGGCCCGCCCCCTTACCAGCCTCTGCCCGAGCAGACCAACCTCTGCATTTGTGAGGAGGTCGAGGTGTATGTGCCCCCTCCCTCCTACGCCTCCTGTGTGGAGGCTCTCCTCACCCCTCCCTCTACTGTCCCCCCCACGGAACCCCCAGCCTTAACCCTGAACCTCAGCCTGAGGGAAGGAGGAGCAGGGGCGATGGTGAGGGCAGGGGAATGGGTGGAGTATGTAGATGCCGAGGATGAGACATTTGGGGGAGAGGGGGAGGCTGAGGATAAGAGGGTAAGGAATGTGGTAGGCAGGCGGTATTTGGGACGTGGCGGCTGTGGTGCCCCCCCGAGGAATTTAATGAGCTCAGAAGCAAATGGTCTGTCTTACGACTCTGTGAAGTACACACTCGTCGTGGACGAGCACGCGCAGCTCGAACTGGTGAGTATGCGGCAGTGTTACCAATGTTACAGCGACGACAGCGACTCTGCGACCGTCTACAACAACTGCATCTCGTCTCCGTATGAGTCGGCCATAGTGGAGGAGTATGAGGAGGAAGAGGAAGAGGAAGAAGAGAAAGAGGACGAGAAGGAGAGAGTGAGAGTGGGAATGGTGAGGAGAGAAGCCACCGCCTGTCTGTCAGAGGACTACACCCCAGAGGCGAACCTGCACTTCTCTAAGAGGTTCCTCAACATCTTCATGAACGGATGGTCACGATCCTCCAGTAGGTACCACCACTGAACCACAAGGACACCATCTTGTGTTCAGACACTGCAGTTTCTTACGATAGGCTTAAAGGGCAACTCCATAATTTTTCAACCTCATTTTCATTATCTCCAGCACAACACCAGTGTCAACATTTGTGAAAATGGCACATTTCTACGTTTTGTAGAAACAAATATAAAGTTCAAAAGTTCTACCCGATGACGCCATCAAAAGTTACAACATTTTAATCCTTAAGAGTCTATTGACTCACTCGTGTGTCAATCTAAGTAACATAATTAAACAAATCTCCATTAAAATCCTTCAGAGATATCTTTTTTCACAGCCTATAATGTTGTCACATCATAGTCAACATAGCTACTAGAACTAACATGTTAGTAAACCTGCTACAATCATACAGTACAGTGTACAATCAGCAGCAAGCAGTTTAGCAGTTACACCTGCGGACCCCGGTGGCAAAAAAATTATAAAACTAAAAGCTTACCTTGTAAGAGTTCCAGTGTTGGATAGCCATAGCCAGCTATCTAATATAGCATCCTTCTCTGTTAGACATGGGTGTTTGAGTAGGCTTAACTAGCTAGCTGCGTTAGACTCTAGCTAAGTAAGTGAAAGAGAAAAACATATCACGAAATATAGCTAGCTCTCTCTCTCTCTCTCTCTCTCTCTCTACTCCCTTCATTCTGGAATACATTAATTTGTTCAAAACTGTTCAACTATTGTCTTTCTCTCTCTTTGAGTCAACTACTCAACACATTTCATAGACTGCAGTGCTAGCTAGCTGTAGCTTATGCTTTCAGTACTAGATTAATTATCTGATTATTCGATTGGGTGAACAACATGTCAGTGCATGCTGCAAGAACTAGATTGGAGGTTGTCCTCCGGAAGTTGTCATATTTACGGTGTAAGTCTATGGAAGGGGGTGAGAACCAAGAGTCTCTAGGTTATGTATTGAAGTCAATGTATCCAGAGGAGGACAGAAGCTATCTGCTACACTGTGGTGCTACCCTACAGAGTGCTACTGAGGCTACTGTAGACCTTCATTGCAAAACAGTGTGTATTAATAAATTATTTGGTGACGTGAATATATTTCGTATAGTTTTATCTGAAAAGGATAACTTTTTTCATGCATAAAAATGTGTCTGAAATTCACTGATGAGGAATCCCCTTCCTCCTCAGAGTTTTAGTGGCAGGAGCCTTTTGCATCTGCGGTGGAAGGTGGCAGAACTTCTCAATAAATCTTCTGTAGCTTCCGAACGGTCGGAGTGTCCGTTTTGCTCTACAACATCCACAAGTGTCACGGAACTCGTCTGAATGTAACCCATATAAATGAATGGAAGTATGGCGGTAGTTTTGTGCAAACAAAAATAAGGGGTTAAATATGTGTCCAAAAAACACATATTTCCTGAGCTTTCTTATATCTCCTAGATAAAGGACAGACACTTCAAAATATTTTTTTCCATTTATGAATGTGTTATTCAAGGTGTTTCTATGGGCTATAGTCAATATTTTATAAAATAATTTTGTACGTATTTTTATACCTAAAGGAAGCCCAAAATTCAAAAGCTAAATGATTCATAATATGACCACCTTAAAACAATTCCATGTTAGCTTAGTAGACCCCTGGTGCTGGAGATGATTTTTACTCAGGACACTGTCATTCCTTATATAATATGAATGTATTCAATGAAACGGCTCACTTGAACTTGGATAAATATTTTAGCTTCTGCTCAAAAGATGCAGAGTACAGTATATCTTGTTTGCTTGGTTGCCTCAATAATCACATTTGCCAACACTAGTGATACGCCCCCCAAAAAAGTGCCACAATTTCATAATGGTGTTATCTTTTAGTGTAGGCAAGTCAGTTAAGAACAAATTCATGTTTACAATGACAGCCTTCTGGGGAACAGTGGGTTAACTGACTTGTTCAGGGGCAGGATATGGTAGCCTAGTGGGTTGCAAGTTCAAATCCCCGAGCTGACAAGGTACAAATCTGTCGTTCTGCCCCTGAACAGGCAGTTAACCCACTGTTCCTAGGCTGTCATTGAAAATAAGAATTTGTTCTTCACTGACTTGCCTAAATAAAGGTAAAACAAACATACCCTAGCTTCTGGGCCTGAGTAACAGGCAGTTTACTTTGGGCACGCTTTTCATCCGGAAGTTAAAATACTCCCCCCTACCCAAGAGAGGATAAAGCCCAGAAACACTTTATGTGCACTATGTCATACATCATTTTATCCGCAACAATTCAGTCTGATAGAGACACCTCAGGTGGGAAATCTGTTGCCAATTAGATGGAAGTCTAGCTCATGTCATATATTCAGGGAAGCATTATATTTCAAATAACAGCTGCATTCTGTGCATAAATTAGCCTGAAAATCAGGGATGAATGACAACAATATTGCAAGTCACACAAATGTAAAATTCCCCTTAAAGTCAGCTGACCTGCAGCTCTGGTTCTGCTAAATTTGTGAAATTGTGGATAATTAAATGTTTTCTGCATCAGAACCACCATGAGATCACCATGAATTGAATTTCAGTATATTCAAAAATATGATGCACCCAAATCCTATTTACAGTATTTTTGAATTTAAACTTTTTTTTAGGCAGGGTGCCATTGAGTCCCATTGAGACCAAGGTCTCTTTTAAAAGGGAACTCTGAATGACGAACACATAGGCAATCTAGGCAGCATAGGAAATATACAAAGAAAATACTGAACAAAATCATAAGAAACAACCACATTCCTCAGTGAAGAGGTCCTCAACCAACAATCTGAATTGCCCGAAAGACACCAATGCATCCAATTATGGAATATTCTGAAGATTGTTCCATAAATGAGGAGCAAAGAAACTAAAATCTGTTTTACTTAAATTTGGTTTAAGAAGGAATTTCAGGAGGAATTTCAAGACTGGGACCAGGTATGGTATCTCACATTTCTATAGGTTAGTGAGTTAGGTAATGCTGGAGTTTTTGCAAAACAGAATCAGCCTATGCGTCGTCAGAGGCCCAGCCTACTTGTTGATAGAGAAAACCTAAAACCGCATCTAACAGGATAAATAAAGTGCCAACTGCTTTCATGAAGATGATGTCACCATAGTATAGGACAGCTTCTTAGTTAACTTATTTATATGTTTTTTAAAAGACAACTTAATGCCCAAGCAGGGACACAATCAATGTGGGCACAATCCATGGTACAGATGTTTAAATATTTAGAGTCATTGTTGTGCGCTCTAGAAAACGACATGTACTTTGTTTTTCCCGCATTCAATAATTATTTAAGGTCAATAAGTGTTTTTTGTAAGACAACTCTGTAGGTCAGAGTGCCTGGTACACAGTGGGGGCAATAGAATACACAACAGTATCATCCGCATACAGGAGCAGATTAAAATTTTTCCACAGACAACTCTACATTGTTAATGTTTTCACACCCCTTGACCTTTACACATTCTGTTGTGTTACAGCCTGAATTTAAAATTGATTAAATTAAGATGTTGTGTCACCGATCTACAGAGAATACCTCATAATGTCAGTGTGGAATTTTCTTTGTAGAATTTCCTTTTAAATTATTTTTTTTTTTTAAAGCTGACGTCTTAAGTTAATAAGTTTTCAACCCCTTTGTTATGGCAAGCCTAATTAAGTTCAGGAGTAATAATGTGACCCGATTCAGGAAATTAGCGGTATGTTGCAAGTTTTTTGGCAGAAATACCTTCTCGAACATGTGAACTTTCATGTGCCTTAATAACAAACTGTTATGCCAACTGCAAATACAAATAAAGTTGTTAAATTACAAGCCTAGTTGGTTTAGCCAAAGAAAAAGTCCCGATAGCCATGATTGGCTGAGATAATGAGTGGGCTGGACATGCCGAGAGATACGTTTCAGATTGATCTGCGGTGTAGCATCATGTGTCTATAAAATGAGCTGCTCGTTATACATAGAAAGTCCTTTCTACTGCAGTTTTTCAGAAGATATAACGTTAGCCATGGAGAATTGCAAATATGTTGTTACTGCTCTCAATAACATTGCTGTCCTGAATTCATCAGGCGCTATCGGCAAAGGTCAGTGGGAAGAGGTTGTGAAGGTCTACTTTCTGGAGGACGATCGTGCCATGTTGGCTCTCTCTGGCTCCGAAAATGAATCAGACGATGAGGAAATCCCTGATTTAGGTAAAAACACTTTAATTGAAGAAGACATTGTAGAGTCTTCCGATGACAGTGATGTGGAAGAAATGTCAGTCAACAGTGTTGTCACGGAAGAAGTTGACCGAGTTTTGAAATCATTGGGAACACAACGGGCCAAACAAGCTGTGCAAACTAAACGGAAACGACACAGGGCATTTTATTTAATAAAAGGGGTTATAGTCTGCCATGAAGCTTTCATCCATGTATACGGGTAAGAATCTAGCTACAGTTTCAGATATCAAAATCAAATAAAATAAAATGTTATTTGTCACATACACATGGTTAGTAGATGTTAATGCGAGTGTAGCGAAATGCTTGTGCTTCTAGTTCCGACAATGCAGTAATAACCAACAAGTAATCTAGCTAACAATTCCAAAACTACTACCTCATAGACACAAGTGTAAGGGGATAAAGAATATGTACATAAAGATATATGAATGAGTGATGGTACAGAGCGGCATAGGCAAGATACAGTAGATGGTATTGAGTGCAGTATATACATATGAGATGAGTATGTAAACAAAGTGGCATAGTTAAAGTGGCCAGGGATACATGTATTACATAAGGATGCAGTAGATGATATAGAGTACAGTATATACATATACATATGAGATGAATAATGTAGGGTATGTAAACATTATATTAGGTAGCATTGTTTGAAGTGGCTAGTGATATATTTTACATTTCCCATCAATTCCCATTATTAAAGTGGCTGGAGTTGAGTCAGTGTTTTGGCAGCAGCCACTCAATGTTAGTGGTGGCTGTTTAACAGTCTGATGGCCTTGAGATAGAAGCTGTTTTTCAGTCTCTCGGTCCCAGCTTTGATGCACCTGTACTGACCTCGCCTTCTGGATGATAGCGGGGTGAACAGGCAGTGGCTCGGGTGGTTGTTGTCCTTGATGATCTTTATGGCCTTCCTGTGACATCGGGTGGTGTAGGTGTCCTGGAGGGCAGGTAGTTTGCCCCCGGTGATGTGTTGTGCAGACCTCACTACCCTCTGGAGAGCCTTACGGTTGTGGGTGGAGCAGTTGCCGTACCAGGCGGTGATACAGCCCGACGGGATGCTCTCGATTGTGCATCTGTAGAAGTTTGTGAGTGCTTTTGGTGACAAGCCAAATTTCTTTAGCCTCCTGAGGTTAAAGAGGCGCTGCTGTGCCTTCTTCACAAACTGTCTGTGTGGGTGGACCAATTCAGTTTGTCCGTTATGTGTACGCAGAGGAACTTAAAACTTACTACCCTCTCCACTACTGTCCCGTCGATGTGGATAGGGGGGTGCTCTCTCTGCTGTTTCCTGAAGTTTACAATCATCTCCTTTGTTTTGTTGACGTTGAGTGTGAGGTTATTTTCCTGACACCACACTCCGAGGGCCCTCATTTCCTCCCTGTAGGCCGTCTCGTCGTTGTTGGTAATCAAGCCTACCACTGTAGTGTCGTCCGCAAACTTGATGATTGAGTTGGAGGCGTGCATGGCCATTCAGTCATGGGTGAACAGGGAGTACAGGAGAGGGCTCAGAACTCAAATCAAATCAAATGTATTTATATAGCCCTTCGTACATCAGCTGATATCTCAAAGTGCTGTACAGAAACCCAGCCTAAAACCCAAACAGCAAGCAATGCAGGTGTAGAAGCACGGTGGCTAGGAAAAACTACCTAGAAAGGCCAAAACCTAGGAAGAAACCTAGAGAGGAACCAGGCTATGTGGGGTGGCCAGTCCTCTTCTGGCTGTGCCGGGTGGAGATTATAACATAACATGGCCAAGATGTTCAAATGTTCATAAATGACCAGCATGGTCGAATAATAATAAGGCAGAACAGTTGAAACTGGAGCAGCAGCACGGTCAGGTGGACTGGGGACAGCAAGGAGTCATCATGTCAGGTAGTCCTGGGGCATGGTCCTAGGGCTCAGGTCCTCCGAGAGAGAGAAAGAAAGAGAGAAGGAGAGAATTAGAGAACGCACACTTAGATTCACACAGGACACCGAATAGGACAGGAGAAGTACTCCAGATATAACAAACTGACCCTAGCCCCCCCGACACACAAACTACTGCAGCATAAATACTGGAGGCTGAGACA
Source organism: Oncorhynchus clarkii lewisi (assembly GCF_045791955.1). NCBI lineage: Eukaryota > Metazoa > Chordata > Actinopteri > Salmoniformes > Salmonidae > Oncorhynchus > Oncorhynchus clarkii. The sequence goes on along the minus strand of NC_092172.1, from coordinate 103,102 downwards.
GGAGGGGTCAGGAGACACTGTGGCCCCATCCGAGGACACCCCCGGACAGGGCCAAACAGGAAGGATATAACCCCACCCACTTTGCCAAAGCACAGCCCCCACACCACTAGAGGGATATCTTCAACCACCAACTTACCATCCTGAGACAAGGCTGAGTATAGCCCACAAAGACCTCCGCCACAGCACAACCCAAGGGGGGGGGGGGGGGGGGGGGGCGCCAAACCCAGACAGGATGACCACATCAGTGAATCAACCCACTCAGGTGACGCACACCCTCCAGGGACGGCATGAGAGAGCCCCAGTAAGCCAGTGACTCAGCCCCTGTAATAGGGTTAGAGGCAGAGAATCCCAGTGGAAAGAGGGGAACCGGCCAGGCAGAGACAGCAAGGGCGGTTCGTTGCTCCAGAGCCTTTCCGTTCACCTTCCCACTCCTGGGCCAGACTACACTCAATCATATGACCCACTGAAGAGATGAGTCTTCAGTAAAGACTTAAAGGTTGAGACCGAGTTTGCGTCTCTGACATGGGTAGGCAGACCGTTCCATAAAAATTGAGCTCTATAGGAGAAAGCCCTGCCTCCAGCTATTTGCTTAGAAATTCTAGGGACAATTAGGAGGCCTGCGTCTTGTGACCGTAGCGTACGTGTAGGTATGTACGGCAGGACCAAATCAGAGAGATAGGTAGGAGCAAGCCCATGTAATGCTTTGTAGGTTAGCAGTAAAACCTTGAAATCAGCCCTTGCTTTGACAGGAAGCCAGTGTAGAGAGGCTAGCACTGGAGTAAGTGTAGAGAGGCTAGCACCACGCACTCTTGTGGGGCCCCATTGTTGAGGATTAGCGGGGTGGAGATGTGGTTACCTACCCTCACCACCTGGGGGCGGCCCGTCAGGAAGTCCAGTACCCAGTTTCACGGGGCGGGGTCGAGACCCAGGGTCTGGGTCCCCAATTTCGTGGTATCCAATTGTTTTTAGTAGCTACTATCTTGTCTCATCACTACAAGTCCCGTACGGGCTCGGGAGAGACGAAGGTTGAAAGTCATGCGTCCTCCGATACACAACCCAACCAAGCCGTACTGCTTCTTAACACAGCGCGCATCCAACCCGGAAGCCAGCCGCACCAATGTGTCGGAGGAAACACCGTGCACCTGGCAACCTTGGTTAGCATGCACTGCGCCCGCCCCGCCACAGGAGTCGCTGGTGCGCGATGAGACAAGGATATCCCTACCGGCCAAGCAATCCCTAACCCGAACGACGCTAGGCCAATTGTGCATCACCCCACGGACGTGGCCGGTTGCGATAGAGCCTGTGCGTGAACCCAGGGTCTCTGGTGTAGTAGTAGGGAATTTTAAGCACAGATTAAACCACAAAGTTCAGGGAGGTTTTTTAATGCCTCGCAAAGAAGGGATCCGATTATTTAGATGTGTAAAAAACAGACACTGAATATTCCTTTGAGCATGGTGAAGTTATTCATTTCACTTTGGATGGTGTATCAATACAGCTAGTCACTACAAAGATACAGGCATCATTCCTAACTCAGTTGTTGGAGCATGGAAACTGCTCTGGGATTTCACCATGAGGCCAATGGTGATTTTAAAATAGTTGCAGAGTTTAATGACTGTGATAGGAGAAAACTGAGGATGGATTAACAACATTGTAGTTACTCTACAATACTAACCTAAATGACAGAGTAAAAAGAAGGAAGTCTGTACTTACTAAAAATATATGTTTTTTTATTTTACCTTTATTTAACTAGGCAAGTCAGTTAAGAACAAATTCTTATTTTCAATGACGGTCTAGGAACAGTGGGTTAACTGCCTGTTCAGGGGAAGAATGACAGATTTGTACCTTGTCAGCTCGAGGATCCGAGCAACCTTCCGGTTACTAGTCCAACGCTCTAACCACTAGGCTACCCTGCTGCCCCAAAAGATGCACCCTGTTTGCAACAAAGCAGTTAAGTAAATACTGGAAAATGTGGCAAAGAAATTTACTTTTTGTTCTGAATACAAAGCGTTATCTTTGGGGCAAATCCAACACAACACATGACTGAGTACCACTCTTCATATTTTCCAGCCCGGTGGTGGCTGCATCACATTATGGATATGCTTGTCATCAGCAAGAACTAGGGACTTTGTTAGGATAAAAAAAATGGAAAACAGCTATAAGCAGAGGAAAACCTGTTTCATGCTTTCCAACAGACACTGGGAGACAAATCACCTTTCAGTAACCTTAAACAACAATCTAAAACACAAAGCCAAATCTACACGAGTTCCTTACCAAGACCCCATTGAATGGACCACAATGGCCGAGTTACAGTTTTGAATTAAATCGCCTTAAAACTCTATGGCAAAACTTGAAAATGACTGTCTAGCAATGACCAACAATCAACTTGACAGAGCTTGAAGAATTTTAAAAAGAATAATGGGCAAATATTGCACTATCCAGGTGTGGAAAGCTCTTAGAGACTTAACCAAAAAGATTCACAGCTGCAATTGCCACCAAAGGTGCTTCTACAAAGTATTGACTCAGGGGTGGGAAGACTTACACAACTGTTCAAAAGTTTGGGGTCACTTACAAATGTCCTTGTTTTTGAAAGAAAAGCACAATTTTTTGTCCATTTAAAATAATATCAACATAGATCAGAAATGCAGTGTAGACATTGTTAATGATGTACATGACTATTGTAGCTGGAAACGGCAGATTTTTTAATGGAATATCTACATAGGCGTACAGAGGCCCATTATCAGCAACCATCACTCCTGTGTTCCAATGGTACATTGTGTTAGCTAATCCAAGTTTATTATTTTAAAAGGCTAATTGATCATTAGAAAACCATTTTGCAATTATGTTAGCACAGCTGAAAACTGTTGTTCTCATTAAAGAAGCAGTACAACTGGTCTTTAGACTAGTTGAGTATCTGGAGCATCAGCATTTGTGGGTTTGATTAAATAGTACATGCAAAACACCAGGCTCAACATGAACAGTGAAGAGGCATCTCCGGGATGCAGAGTTCCTCTGTCCAGTGTCTGTGTTTATTTGTCCTTCTCCTTATTTTCTTTTTATTGGCCAGTTTGAGATACATTTGAAGTCGGAAGTTTACATATACCTTAGCCAAATCCATTTAAAACCAGTTTTTTACAATTCCTGACATTTAATCTGAGTAAAAATCCCTGTTTTAGGTCAGTTAGGATCACCACTTTATTTTAGGAATGTGAAAAGTCAGAATAATAGTAGATATTTTATTTCTTTCATCACATTCCCAGTGGGTCAGAAGTTTACATACATTCAATTAGTATTTGGTAGCATTGCCTTTAAATTGTTTAACTTGTGTCAAAAGTTTAGGGTAGGCTTCCACAAGCTTCCCACAATAAGTTGGGTGAATTTAGGCCCATTCCTCCTGACAGAGCTGGAGTAACTGAGTCAGGTCTGTTGGCCTCCTTGCTCGCACACGCTTTTTCAGTTCTGCCCACAAATGCTCTATGGGATTGAGGTCCGGGCTTTGTGATGCCACTCCAATACCTTGACTTTGTTGTCCTTAAGCCATTTTGTCACAACTTCGGAAGTATGCTTGGGGTCATTGTTCATTTGGAAGACCCATTTGTGACCAAGCTTTAACTTCCTGACTGATGTCTTGAGATGTTGCTTCAATATATCATAATTTTCAATACCTCATGATGCCATCTATTTTGTGAAGTGCACCAGTTCCTCCTGCAGCAAAGCTCCCCAACAACATGATGCTGCCATCCCTGTGCTCCGTGGTTGAGATGGTGTTCTTCGGCTTGCAATCCTCCCCCTTTTTGCTCCAAACATAACAATGGTCATTATGGCCTAACAGTTCTATTTTTGTTTCATCAGACCAGAGGACATTTCTCCAAAAAGTATGATCTTTGTCCCCATATGCAGTTGCAAACCGTAGTCTGGCTTTTTTATGGCTGTTTTGGAGCAGTGGCTTCTTCCTTGCTGAGCGGCCTTTCAGGTTATGTCGATATAGGACGCGTATTGCTGTGGCTATAGATTATTTTGTGCCCGTTTCCCCCAGCGTCTTCACAAGGTCTTTTGCTGTTGTTCTGAGATTGATTTGCACTTGTTGCACTAACGTACGTTCATCTCTAGGAGACTTAACATCTCCCTCTTGAGCGGTATGACGGCTGCGTGAGCCCGTGGTGCTCATACTTGCATGCTATTGTCTGTACAGATGAACATGGTACCTTCAGGCGTTTGGAAATTGCTCCCAAGTATGAACCAGACTTGTGGAGGCCTAAATTTCTTTCCCGAGGTCTTGGCTGATTTCTTTTGATTTTCCCATGATGTCAAGCAAAGAGGCACTGAGTTTGAAGGTAGGCCTTGAAATACTTCCAAGTGTATACCTTCAATTGAAATGTCAATTAGCCTATCAGAAGCTTCTAAAGCCATGACATCATTTTCTGGAATTTGCCAAGCTGTTTAAAGGCACAGTCAACTTAGTGTATGTATACTTCTGACCCGCTGGAATAATCTGTCTGTAAACAATTGTTGAAAAAATTACTTGTGTCATGCACAAAGTAGATGTCCTAACCGACTTGCCAAAACTATAGTTTGTTAAAACCTCTTAAGCTTACCCCCTCCTTTTTCGAACATTCTGTTAAAAATCGCACAACATTTCAGCGTCCTGCTACTCATGCCAGGAATATAGTATATGCATATGATTAGTATGTGTGGATAGAAAACACTCTGAAGTTTCTAAAACTGGTTAAATCACGGCTGTGACTATAACAGAGCGTGTGTTTCATCGAAAAGCGCAAGAAAAACTGGTCACTGAAAGCTGAAAATAATTTCCATGCGCCACTTGCATGATATTGTTTAAAGGACACCAAATTAAATATGGACACGGATGCAATTCCTACAGCTTCCACACGATGTCGCCATTGTCGTCATTTTCCTGAGAGTTATTTCTTGGGAAATCAAAGGAGGGGGATTCCATTTCTTCCGGTCTCTGACAGGATGTTTTGGAGGAACGTTTTCCGACCATGATTTCAAGACGTGGAGCTATTGAATACACATCGCCCCGTGATCATTTTGATAAATTATAAACGTTTACTAATACCTAAAGTTGGATTACAAAAGTATTTCGAAGTGTTTTGTGAAAGTTTATCGTCAACTTTTTTAATTTAAAAAAATGACGCAGCGTTTTGAAACAACAATTCTGAATTACACAGTTTCCATAGATGGCTATTTTGGGTATATATGGACCGATTTAATCGAAAAAAAGACCCAATAGTGATGTTTATGGGGCATATAGGAGTGCCAAGAAAGAAGCTCGTCAAAGGTAATGAATGTTTTATATTTTATTTCTGCGTTTTTGTGTAGCGCCGGCTACGCTAATTATTTTGTTTACGTCGCCTTCAGGCATTTTGGGGTGTTGCATGCTATCAGATAATAGCTTCTCATGCTTTCGCCGAAAAGCATTTTAAAAATCTGACTTGTTGGCTAGATTCACAACGAGTGTAGCTTTAATTCAATACCCTGCATGTGTATTTTAATGAACGTTTGAGTTTTAACGAGTACATTTAGCATTTAGCGTAGCGCATTTGCATTTCCAGGTGCCTACTTGAGACGTCTGCATCTCAAGTAGGATCAAGAGGTTAACAAGAAATGTATGGAGTGGTTGAAAGATGAGTTTTAATGACTCCAACCTAAGTGTATGTAAACTTCTGACTTTTGCTTTTTTTTTTTGCTTTTTCTTTGCAACTCTATCTAGAAGGCCAGCATCACGGAGTCGCCTCTTCACTGTTGTGTTTTGCGGGTATGATTTAATGAACCTGCCAATTGAGGACTTGTGAGGCATCTGTTTCTCCAACTAGACACTAATGTACTTGTCCTCTTGCTCAGTTGTCAGCCTCAGCCTCCCACTCTTCTTTCTATTCATTGTTTCTGGCCAATTTGAGCCTGTAATAGAACCCACAAATGCTGATGCTCCAGATAATCAACTAGCCTAAAGGCCAGTTTTATTGCTTCTTTAATCAGAACAACATTTTTTCAGCAGTGCTAACATAATTTCAGAAGGGTTTTCTAATGATCAATTAGCCTTCTAAAATTATAAACCTGGATTAGGTAACACAATGTGCCATTGGAACACAGGAGTGATGCTTTCTGATAATGGGCCTCTGTAGATATTTCATTTAAAAAAATGCCATTTCCTGCTACGATAGTCCTTTACAACATTAACAATGTGTACACTGTATTTTTGATCAATGTTGATGTTATTTTAATGGACAATTTTTTTTCTTTTCTTTTAGAAACAAGGACATTTCTAAGTGACCCCAAACTTTTGAACAGTAGTGTATGTATTCAACATATTCACTTGATTATTATGGGTTATTATGAGTAGATGGGGAGAAAAACAAATTTCATCCACGCTGTAACACAACAAAATGTGGAATATGTCAAGGGTTATGAATACTTTCTGAAGGCACTGTAGACATTAAGAAATACTGGACCCAGAGTAGAATCTTGCGGGATGCCTTTTATTAAATAAGGGATAAATAAACAAAGTGATTGTTGTAAGTACAGTGTGTATTCTGTTAGGTATACTTTGAAAACAGTACTTCAGAATAAAAAACAAATTCTCTTTTGCTTTTGACTTCTCCAGGTGCAAAGTCATTTGGCTTGTTCTCCTGCTTCATTAATGGGGAGGAGAGGGAACAGAGTCACAGAGCCGTCTACAGGTGAGATATACCTTTATTATCATCATCACATCATTATTGTCTTGGTCACCATCATCGTTGTTGTCAACTGCACTACTGCAAATGAAATTTGGCAGGTATTTATACAAAGTGACTTATTAAGAACATACTTCAGTATATAAACTGAGCAAAAAAAGAAACGGCCCTTTTTCAGGACCCTGTTTTTCAAAGATAATTCGTAAAAATCCAAATAACGTCACAGATCTTCATTGTAAAAGGTTTAACTTCTTGCGACTCCAAACCCGTATCCGGGAGCGTAATCATAGCCTCAAGCTCATTAACATAACACAACGTTTCCTATTCATGAAAATCGCAAATGAAATAAATATATTGAAACACAAGCTTAGCCTTTTGCTAACAACACTGTCATCTCAGATTTTCAAAATATGCTTTTCAACCAAAGCTACACAAGCATTTGTGTAAGAGTATTGATAGCCTAGCATAGCATTAAGCCTAGCATTCAGCAGGCAACATTTTCACAAAAACAAGAAAAGCATTCAAATAAAATAATTTACTTTTGAAGAACTTCGGATGTTTTCAATGAGGAGACTCTGTTAGATAGCAAATGTTCATTTTTTTCCCAAAATATTATTTGTGTAGGAGAAATTGCTCCGTTTTGTTCATCACGTTTGGCTAAGGAAAAAAAACAAAAATGCAGTCACTACAACGCCAAACTTTTTTCCAAATTAGCTCCATAATATCGACAGAAACATGGCAAATCATTAGAATCAATCCTCAAGGTGTTTTTCACAATTCTATTCGATGAAAAATCATTCGTGGCAGTCGGTTTCTCATCAGAGGCAAACGAAAAAATACTGCAGCTGGAGATTACGCAATAATTGCGATGGAGGACACCAAGCGACCACCTGGTAGATGTAGTCTCTTATGGTCAATCTTCCAATGATATGCCTACAAATACGTCACAATGCTGCAGACACCTTGGGGAAAACGTGGAAAACGTAAGCTGACTCCTAGCTCCTCCACAGCCATATAAGGAGTCATTGCCATGAGGCGGTTTCAAAAAATGCGGCACTTCCTGATTGGATTTTTATCTGGGTTTTTTCTGTAACATCAGTTTGTGGCACTCACAGACAATATCTTTGCAGTTTTGGAAACGTCAGAGTGTTTTCTTTCCAAAGCTGTCAATTATATGCATAGTCGAGCATCTTTTCGTGACAAAATATCTTGTTTAAAACGGGAACGTTTTTCATCCCAAAATTAAAATAGCGCACCCTAGTTATAAAAGGTTAAACATGCTTATTCAATGAACCATTAAAAATTAAAATAAAGATGCCTATGGTCCCTGCTTATCTACGTGAATTTGCTTTATGCATGTTGCAAGAAGACTACAGATGTGGCCAGGGCAACACATTTTAATGTCCGTACTGTGAGACGCCTAAGACAGCACTACAGGGAGACAGGACGGACACCTGCACAGGATCAGTACATCCAAACATCACACCTGCGGGACAGGTACAGGATGGCAACAGCAACTGCCCAAGTTACACCAGGAACGCACAATCACTCCATCAGTGCTTAGACTGTCTGCAATAGGGTGAGAGAGGCTGGACTGAGGGCTTGTAGGCCTGTTTACAACAAAAGCAAAAGCAGGTCTTCACCAGACATCACCGGCAACAACGTCGCCTATGGGCACAAACCCACCGTCGCTGGACAAGACAGGACTGGCAAAAAGTGCTCTTCACTGATGAGTCGCGGTTTTGTCTTACCAGGGGTGATGATCGGATTCGTGTTTATCAATCAAGGAATGAGCATTACACCTAGGCCTGTACTCTGGAGTGGGATGGATTTGGAGGTGGAGGGACTGTCATGGTCTGGGGCGGTGTGTCACAGCATCATCGGACTGAGCTTGTTGTCATAGCAGGCTATCTCAACGCTGTGTGTTACAGGGAAGACATCCTCCTCCCTCATGTGGTACCCTTCCTGCAGGCTCATCCTGACATGACCCTCCAGCATGACAATGCCACCAGCCATACTCCTCATTCTGTGAGAGATTTCCTGCAATACATGAATGTCAGTGTTCTGCCATGGCCAGCGAAGAGCCCGGATCTCAATCCCATTGAGCACGTCTGGGACCTGTTGGATCGGAGGGTGAGGTCTAGGGCCAGATACTGACTGTTACTTTTGATTTTGACCCCGCCTTTGTTCAGGGACACATTATTCATTTCTGTTAGTCACATGTCTGTGGAACTTGTTCAGTTTATGTCTCAGTTGTTGAATCTTGTTATGTTCATGCAAATACTTACACATGTTAAGTTTGCTGAAAAGAAACACAGTTGACAGTGCGAGGACATTTATTTTTTTTGCTGAGTATAGCTTATGTGGGAATTGAACCCACAACTACATCCTAGCACTGATTAAACAAAGACCTCTAACGTCATACTTATACAGAGCACTTTGGTAATCCTAACCACTAAAGTAATTGACCTTTTGCACTTCAGCCTTGCTTTGTAGTATTTAGTAAGGTTTCTTGTAAAGTTATCCTCCATGACAAATAGATTTAACAGGCCAAATGAGTCTCTTGGAATCAAGAGCAGAAAAACCTATGGATAGTTGCGTCATTCCACAAATAGGGAATTTTATGTTTTCAGTAGAAATTGTGCACGAATATTGCATTTTAAAAGACTGTTACAGTATATTAAATTGTATTTAATGTTGACCACATGGACAAGTCAATAAATACATTTTTTTATGAAAAGCAAGAAATCTGCATTTTGTAATGTCACTCGCCATGTGACTTCTGGGAAGATTTTAACCCACTTATTCCTCAACATTTCTCCACGTTTTCACCATCATTGGAAAGCCATAGTTATGTTTTTGTATTGGCAAAGTAATTTCCGAAGATCATTGATTTCATGAGATTAGTGATTCATTTATGTCTGTCCTCATATTAAGGTCAACCCTTTTTATGTGAACTGAACTCTCATTTTAATATGGTGAAACTATTATTTTTTAAAGGGATGCTGCGAGATTTGGGGATTTAACTCTTTATTCTACTTACCTAGTCAGATGAACTCATCAATACCATTGTTATGTCTCAGCATGCAGTTTGAAGGTAATTGTCACGTTCGTAATAGTGAGGAGACCAAGACGCAGCGTGATATGAATACATCTTCTTTAAAACCTCTTGAAACTCTGGGGGCGGTATTTCATTTTTGGAGAAAAAAACATTCCCGTTTTAAATGGGATATTTTGTCACAACAGGATGCTAGACTATGCATATAATTGACTGCTTTGGATAGAAAACACTCTAACGTTTCCAAAACTGCAAAGATATTGTCTGTGAGTATAACAGAACCTGATGTTACAGGCGAAACCCAGATAAAAATCCAATCCGGAAGTGCCCCATATTTTGAAAGCGCTGCATGCCAATGGCACCTTATATGGCTGTGAATGGGCTACGAATGAGCTTACGCTTTCTACGTATTCCCCAAGGTGTATTTTTACGCATTTATGTTGAAGAATAGCCGTAAGGGACTACATTGAGCAAGTGGTCACATGATGGCTCCCGCAGAAAATCTTGCGTAAAGTATAGAGGTAGCCATTATTCCAATCGCTTCTAATGAGAAACCAATTGTTCAGGTGGATATATTATCGAATAGATATGTGAAAAACACCTTGAGGATTGATTCTAAACAATGTTTGCCATGTTTCTGTCGATATTATGGAGCTAATTTGGAAAAAAGTTTGGCGTTGTAGTGACCGCATTTTCCGGTCGATTTCTCAGCCAAACATGAAGAACAAATGGAGCTATTTCGCCTACAAAAATAATATTTTTGGAAAAAAGGAACATTTGCTATCTAACTGGGAGTCTCGTGAGTGAAAACATCCGAAGTTCTTCAAAGGTAAATGATTTAATTTGATTGCTTTTCTTATTTTCGTGAAAATGTTGCCTGCTGCTAGCAGGGCATAATGCTATGCTAGGCTGTGATAAACTTACACAAATGCTTGTCTAGCTTTGGCTGTAAAGCATATTTTGAAAATCTGAGATGACAGGGTGATTAACAAAAGGCTAATATATTTCATTGGTGATTTTCATGAATAGGAATATTTTCTTGGGATATTTATGTCCGATGCGTTATGGAAATTAGTGTCAGGCGATGATTACGCTCCCACATGCGAGATGTGGAGTTAGTAGAGGCGAAGAACACTAAACAAACTACCAGCTGTCTAGCTCAGAACTGAAGCATTGTCTGTTGACTTGATAGGTTGCACAGAGCCTTTTCTTGCGCCTACAGCAGATTTTTTTTAAATGTGTATTTTACATCAAATTGTTCAATAAATAACTGCATTTAAAACAACTAGAATTGAAATTGTATAGTTTTATACATACTTGTAAAAATACATAGAAAGTGCTAACCATCCAGCTTTGGAGTAGCTAGGAGATATTTATTCCATGCTTTTGAGAGGAGTTGGCTACTGTACCTTGAGACTTCCAGCAATTGTGCTAAGCTAACTATGATCTAATGTCAATTATCTTTAAACTAAGCATTGGGCTAGTATCCAAAAGGTTGCTGGTTTGAATCCCCAAGCCGGCAAGGTGGACAAATCTGGAGTCATAAAATCAATTAAATAAGAATGTTATTTGGCAGGTCACAGATCGGCTCTCTGAAAAATGAGACCCCCAGACCTCTTAAAAGCAAAATATACAATAACATTTTCAATAAATATTGAGTGTTTGACTGATTTGGACACAGATTTTGCCAAACCAACGGGCTGCTCAATACGCGTCATTTGGTGTATTGTTGGTCTGTGTTCAACAGAGAGGGCAAATACTACAGTGAAATTCATGGAAGTACTACCACAGAAATGTTTCAATTTGGTGATCCTTTTACCATTACTCGTAACTTCATCATACATTTGAACAGTATAAGACAAGTAATCCTTCATGTACTGTCATGCACCCTCTGTTTAGCAAAACAAGGGATTAAAACACGCTTATATTTTGGGTTCTGGTGGCGTATGACAGTTGAACTAAGCTTATGATACAAGTTATATTCTTCAAGAATCAATGTATAATTAATTCAAAAGTTTTTAAAAAATGTATGTAGCAACTGCAGATTACCCCTTTAAGGAAGACACATATTAAACAGTTTGATCATGATGATTAAACCAAATGATTCATGACACATGACACCAAATGACACAGCAGGAGTATTTCTTAGTTATGGTGTTTGACCACTATGAGCAGTTCAGTTGTATATCTGTATAAGCTGAGTGCACTGTATCTGTTACCAGCCAAAGTACACAGGTGTGGACTTGAATGTTACACAGTTAACAAATTGTCTCTCTAAGCATGAACAGGTTCTAAAATCTGACGTGTTGTTCTGTCTGGTTATTTGCCCCTGTTTCTGTGATGGCTACAGGTTCGTCCCTCGCCATGATGACGAGCTGGAGTTGGAGGTGGATGACCCTCTACTGGTGGAGGTACAAGCAGAGGATTACTGGTACGAAGGCTACAACATGCGTACAGGCACCCGCGGCATCTTCCCTGCTTACTACGCCATAGAGGTCGCCAAGAAGCCAGAGAGCATCAAAGGTTCAGTGCTTTGATCCCTGCTTATTTAGACAGTGCTAAAATGCTAAATGAGTATTTGCAGCACTTTAAAGGGGCCATCTGTAGTTCAAACAATAACAAAGCCAACACCCTGCATTTGATTTGGTAAACAGCTGAGGGATGGGACTGGAGAAATGTAACCACTCATCAGAGCTATGGATGCAAGGACTGACCATTCATGATATCAAAATGATAGCCTCAAAACATGGTAAAAACTATGTAATAGGCTATGTAACTATTTACAATTAAATTGTTTATACACAGTGGAGTAAAACAAGCTGATAGTTTTGAACTAAACTCATGAGAATATGGAAGTAATATTCTTCAAGAATCAATGGGTCTACAGTATATAATTATTTGAAAAGTCTAAAAATGAACGTAACAACTGAAAATGGCCTCTTTAAGGAGAGCAAATATTAAATAGTTTGACCCTCATATAATCAAATGATTCAAGCACATGACATGTAAGTAAAGTCATATTTCTTTGCCATGGTGTGTAACCAATCACAGATTGCCCCTTTAAAGAACACTATTGTGTTGACAGCTCTAAAGGTGAAGATATTGATGCACATTACAGTATTAATGGCATTGAACCAACCTTGTGTAGAGCACTTTAACCCTCCCGTCTGTTCCGGGTCAAATGACTATTTAACGTATTTTTTTCAACCATGACCCTTCATCTGCTTACATAAGTATAGGTCTCAAACTAGCAAAACACGTAATGAAACAAATTAAATAAAAATTAAACCCGGTACCGGAAAAGTGACATGATGTCCTGGGTAGATTTTATCCGCAATTTGACCTTGAACTTGGTCTATATACCTATATACACTGCTCAAAAAAATAAAGGGAACACTAAAATAACACATCCTAGATCTGAATGAATGAAATATTCTTATTAAATACTTTTTTCTTTACATAGTTGAATGTGCTGACAACAAAATCACACAAAAATTATCAATGGAAATCAAATGTATTAACCCATGGAGGTCTGGATTTGGAGTCACACTCAAAATTAAAGTGGAAAACCACACTACAGGCTGATCAAACTTTGATGTAATGTCCTTAAAACAAGTCAAAATGAGGCTCAGTAGTGTGTGTGGCCTCTACGTGCCTGTATGACCTCCCTACAACGCCTGGGCATGCTCCTGATGAGGTGGCAGATGGTCTCCTGAGGGATCTCCTCCCAGACCTGGACTAAAGCATCCGCCAACTCCTGGACAGTCAGGCTACCTCTGGCGAGCACATGGAGGGCTGAGCGGCCCCCCAAAGAAATGCCACCCCACACCATAACTGACCCACCGCCAAACCTGTCATGCTGGAGGATGTTGCAGGCAGCAGAACGTTCTCCACGGCGTCTCCAGACTCTGTCACATCTGTCAAGTGCTCTGTGTGAACCTGCTTTCATCTGTGAAGAGCACAGGGCGCCAGTGGCGAATTTGCCAATCTTGGTGTTCTCTGGCAAATGCCAAATGTCCTGCACGGTGTTGGGCTGTAAGCACAACCCCCACCTGTGGACGTCGGACCCTCATACCACCCTCATGGAGTCTGTTTCTGACCGTTTGAGCAGACACATGCACATTTGTGGCCTGCTGGAGGTCATTTTTCAGGGCTCTGGCAGTGCTCCTCCTGCTCCTCCTTGCACAAAGGCGGAGGTAGCGGTTCTGCTGCTGGGTTGTTGCCCTCCTATGGCCTCCTCCACGTCTCCTGTTGTACTGGCATGTCTCCTGGTAGCACCTCCATGCTCTGGACACTACGCTGAAAGACACAGCAAACCTTCTTGCCACAGCTCGCATTGATGTGCCATCCTGGATGAGCTGCACTACCTGAGCCACTTGTGTGGGTTGTAGACTCCGTCTCATGCTACCACTAGAGTGAAAGCACCGCCAGCATTCAAAAGTGACCAAAACATCAGCCAGGAAGCATAGGAACTGAGAAGTGGTCTGTGGTCCCCACCTGCAGAACCACTCCTTTATTGGGGGTGTCTTGCTAATTGCTTATCATTTCCACCTGTTGTCTATTCCATTTGCATGTGACATTTATTGTCAATCAGTGTTGTTTCCTAAGTGGACAGTTTGATTTCGCAGAAGTGTGATTGACTTGGAGTTACATTTTGTTGTTTAAGTGTTGCCTTTATTTTTTGGAGCAGTGTATATAGAGAGGTAGAAACAAACTGCTTACTGCACAGAAATGGTGCAACCATGATGATCACATACAGTAGATATACGTGATCACATATAAATGGGAGTTGACATGTCATTCTCATTGAAAGCAAGACTGATAAGATGTAGATATGTTCTATGTACAATATGTCTATTCTCCCACTCCATGAGTTACATTTTTGTGTATTTTTACATTCAGTTCTGCACAACAACTTCAAACAGCTGATAATACATTATGTTTGCAGTTCTCACTAAAGTCATGCTCCAATGAGCGCTTCATTAGGTAGATAGCCAGCTAAACTTTTCTTCACGCTAATCCTCCAACAACCAGGCTAGAGATTGAATTTGAAGATTGAATTTCAGAAGTCTAAAACTGTACGCACAAAAATGATAAGCACAGCATGACAAAAGGTAAGTATGATATTCTCATATACACTACCGGGCAAAAGTTTTAGAGTTCTATTTTGTAAATTGTAGAATAATAGTGAAGACATCAAAACTATGACAACACATATGGAATCATGTAGTAAACAAAAAAGTGTTAAACAAATCTAAATATATTTTATATTTGAGATTCTTCAAATAGCCACCCTTTGCCTTGATGACAGCTTTGCACACTCTTGGCATTCTCTCAACCAGCTTCACCTGGAATGCTTCTCCAACAGTATTGAAGGAGTTACCACATATTCTGCTTTTGCTTCACTCTGCAGTTCGACTCATCCCAAACCATCTCAATTAGGTTGAGGTCGGGTGATTGTGGAGGCCAGGTCATCTGATGCATCACTCCATCCCTCTCCTTCTTGGTAAAATAGCCCTTACACAGCCTGGAGGTTGTTGGGCCATTGTCCTGTTGACAAACAAATGATAGTCCCACTAAGCCCAAAGTAGATGGGATATCGCTGCAGAATGCTGTGGGAGCCATGCTGGTTAAGTGGGCCTTGAATTCTAAGTAAATCACAGACAGTGTCACCAGCAAAGCACCCCCACACCATAACATCTCCTCCTCCATGCTTTACGATGGGAAATACACATGCGGAGACCGTCCGTTCACCCACATCGCGTCTCACAAAGACATGGCGGTTGGAACCAAAATTCTCCAATTTGGACTCCAGACCAAAGTACAAATTTCTACTGGTCTAATCTCCATTTCTCGTGTTTCTTGGACCGAGTCTCTTCTTCATATTGGTGTCCTTTAGTAGTGGTTTCTTTGCAGCAATTCGAACACGAAGGCCTGTTAGTATAATTTAATTATGCCAATGTGCTTTCATCAGTTGAAAGCCCTTAATCTATTTTATGAGAATTTGTAAGATTTCTTGTTTGCATAAAATAGACGCAGACCAGTCTTTAAATAATAGGTAATAGAATTTATTCTCGGAGCGCGCTATCACTCAAACACATGCATCAGTTTATATACAGATCATGACGTCATTACACTGCCTTAACCGAATCCCCTCCTCTCGACCGGGACAAAGTGAGGTGAAAAGTTCATTCTAACTTACTAACACACTCCCAGATAACTTTTGACCCCTCAACATTATCGATCACCACTGAACTGACAGTTTTAATTAACAGAAAACCTAGGAATGCACTCACTGTCTTATCTAAAAACCCCAGAGCTAAGTCTCAGTAGGGTCAACCATAGGCTAACGACCTTATGTGTTTACACAGTCCACAACCCATTTGTTCCTGCCTAGTAAGAATGGTGTTCATTAACTTTTTATTAATGTCCTGTCACACAATTCCTTCTTATGAACTCATATTGTCTATTACTTATAAACAGAGTATAAGTTTACCTAGATACAATTATATTTCAAATGGGGATATTGTTTATTCATTTATCCATAATAAATCCATAATAAATTCAACAAGGCCTGATTCACAGTCTCCTCTGAACAGTTGATGTTGAGATGTGTCTGTTACTTGAACTCAGTGAAGCACTTATTTGGGCTGCAATTTATGAGGCTGGTAACTCTAATGAACTTATCCTGGTAACTCTGGGTCTTCCATTCCTGTGGCAGTCCTCATGAGAGCCAGTTTCATCATAGCGCTTGATGGTTTTTGCAATTGCACTTTCAAAGTTATTGACATTTTCTGTATTGACTGACCTTCATGTCTTAAAGTAATGATGGACTGTCGTTTCTCTTTGCTTATTTGAGCTGTTCTTGACATAACATGAACTTTTACCAAATAGGGCTATCTTCTGTATACCACCCCTACCTTGTCACAACACAACTGATTGCCTGAAATGCATTAAGAAGGAAAGAAATTCCACAGATTAACTTTTAAGAAGGCACACCTGTTAATTGAAATGCATTCCAAGTGACTACATCATGAAGCTGGTTGAGAGAATGTCAAGAGTGTACAAAGCTATCATCAAGGCAAAGGGTGTCTATTTGAAGAATCTCGAATATAAAATATATTTTGATTTGTTTGACACTTTTTTGTTTACTACATGATTCCATATGTGTTATTTCATAGTTCTGATGTCTTCACTATTTTTCTACAATGAATGAGTAGGTGTACTGGTACTGTATATATAGATACACGTAGAATTGGATGTATCAAAGCTAAACAGTAACACATAACATGTTTGGAGAGAATAATGAGGTCTCACAAGGTAGATATAGGCTACAATAGTCCTTTGTAGATAGGGCATTTTACATGGAGGTGAACATCCAGGATGAACCAAAATAGACTAAACAGGTAGGACACAGGTGAGTATACTAACACAAATACACATTTGCATACACACACATCCATGCTGACTAGTTTACATGACGATTAAAGAGAGAAATATTAATAGCAATGGGGCTAGCTAACTGCCAAGCTAAACACCATACATTTCAATGGGGTCGGCTAATCCCGTTTTATCTAGCGATCTTTTTAACATCATTAAAGTAATACATGGTGAAATAATGAGAAGTACATGAACACACATTAACAAGGAATAACAAAACCTTTAAACAGGTCAACATTCACAAAGCCTCTGGACCAGACATATTATCAGGACGTGTACTCAAAGCATGTGCAACCGTCAACTGTCTTCCCTGACATTTTCAACCTCTCCCTGACCGAATCTGTAAATACCACCCTGTGGTCTGCTTGACCTACCTGTGCCCAAGGAAGCAAAGGTAACCTGCCTAAATGATGACCGCCCCGTTGCACTCACGTCAGTAGCCATGAAGTGCTATAAAATGCTGGTCAACTTGTTAAGCCTATGGGTTCCCCTACAGGAACTACACCCCCCGTTCAGCTGAAATGGTGGCGCAGGGAATGCAAAAATATTCTTAGAAATATTTAACCTCCACACATTAACAAGTCCAATACCTCAAATGAAAGATAAACACCATGTTCATCTACCGAGCGTGTCAGATTTTTAAAACGTTTTACGGCGAAAACACAGCATATATTTATGTTAGACCACCACCAAAACAGAAAAAAATAAAAATAAAATCACAAAAGCAGGTTTAAACAAAAAATCATTCACTAACCTCTTGAAAATCTTCATCAGATGACAGTCATATGACATGTTACACAGTACATTTATGTTTTGTTCGATAATATGCATTTTATATCCATAAATCTCGGTTTACATTGACGCCATGTTCAGAAAATTCTCCAAAATGTCCGGAGGAATTATAGAAAGCTACGCCAGATAACAGAAATACTCATCATAAACTTTGACTAAAGATAAATGTTCTACATATAATTAAAAAGATACACTGGTTCTTAATGCAACCGCTGTGTCACATTTTTTTTTAACGTTACGGAAAAAGCCTACCATGCAATAATCTGAGACAGCGCTCAGACGTAACAATATTTCTCCGCTATGTTGGAGTCAACAGAAATACAAAATTACAACATAAATATTCCCTTACCTTTGATGGTCTTCGATCAGAATGTAGTGCAAGGAGTGCTAGTTCAACAATAAATAGTTTTGTTTCATAATGTTCAATTCTAGTGTCCAAGTAGCAGCATTTGCTACCACTTTCAGCTCAAATGCCCAAAAAATGACTTCTGGTCCAGAATAATTTTGCATCAAAACTTCCAAATTACACATCGCCGAAACTGGTCAAACTAAGTATCAATCTTCAGGATGTTATAATCATACATATCGAATATCATTCCAACCGGGCAATCCTAGTTCATCTGGGGCTGACTGGAACAGACGAAGCACTCTAACGCATACGCGCCCTCAAGCACATGAAAATCTTTGCGACACTTACTACTTTTACTTCCCATTAGTTCAAAGTTCACAGCAAATGCTCCATTACACTTTCTACTGAATGAGGACATCTAGTGGAAGACATAGGAAGTGTTTCCAGATCCATAACTTGTTGGGAAGGGAGGGGGCGATGACGTCAAAGTTGCCTGCCCTGTGAGTTCTGCTATACTCACAGACATAATTCAAACGGTTTTAGAAGCTTCAGAGTGTTTTCTATCCAATAATAATAATAATAATAATAACAATAATAATAATATGCATATATTAGCAATTTAGGACAGATTTTTATGCAGTTCACTATGGGCACGCAATTCATCCAAAGGGGAAATACTGCCCCCTATCCTTAACCAGTTTTAACAAGGAATAACAAAACCTTTAAACAGGTCAACATTCACAAAGCCTCTGGACCAGACATATTATCAGGACGTGTACTCAAAAAATGTGCAACCGTCAACTGTCTTCCCTGACATTTTCAACCTCTCCCTGACCGAGTCTGTAAATACCACCCTGTGGTCTGCTTGACCTACCTGTGCCCAAGGAAGCAAAGGTAACCTGCCTGTAAGGGTTTTCCTGTGGTGAAGGAGAGGCGGACCAAAATGCAGCGTGGTGGTTATTCATGTTTTTAATAAAGACGACTGACTATACATGAACAGACTAAACAAAACAAGAAAAGTGAAAACCTAAACAGTCCTATCTGGTGCAAACACAGAGACAGGAACAATCACCCACAAACACACAGTGAAACCCAGGCTACCTACGTATGATTCTCAATCAGAGACAACTAATGACACCTGCCTCTGATTGAGAACCATACTAGGCTGAAACATAGAAATACCCAAATCATAGAAAAACAAACATAGACTGCCCACCCAACTCACGCCCTGACCATACTAAATAAATACAAAACAAAGGAAATAAAGGTCAGAACGTGACACTAAATGATGACCGCCCCGTTGCACTCGCGTCAGTAGCCATGAAGTGCTATAAAATGCTGGTCATGGCTCAAATCAACAGCATCCTCCCAGACACCCTAGACCCACTTCAATTTGCATACCGCCCCAACAGATCCACAGATGAGGCAATCTTAATCACACTCCACACTGCCCTTTCTCACCTGGACAAAATAATCACTTTTGTGAGAATGCTGTTCATTGACTACAGCTCAGCGTTCAACACCATAGTGCCCACGAAACTCATCACTAAGCTAAGGACTCTGGGACTAAACACCCCCCTCTCCAACTGGATCCTAGACTTCCTGACGGGCCACCCCCAGGTGGTAAGAGTAGGCAACAACACATCTGCCATGCTGATCTTTAACACTGGGGCCCCTTAGGGGTGTGTACTTAGTCCCCTCCTGTATTCCCGGTTCACCCACGACTGCGCGGCCAAACACAACTCCAACACCATTATTAAGTTTGCTGACAACACAACAGTGGTAGGCCTGATCACTGACAACGATGAGACGGCTTATAGGGAGGAGGTCAGATAACTGGCAGTGTGGTGCCAGGACAACAACCTCTCCCTCAATGTGAGCAAGACAAAGGAGATGATCGTGGACTACAGGAAAAGGCGGGCTGAACAGTCCCCCCATTAACATCAACGGGGCTGTAGTGGAGCGGGTCGAGAGTTTCAAGTTCCTTGGTGTCCACATCACCAACAAACTATCGTGGTCCACACATACCAAGACAGTCGTGACGAGGACACGACAAAACCGTGTCCCCCTCAGGAGACTGAAAAGATTTGGCATGGGTCCCCCGATCCTCAAAAGGTTCTACAGCTGCATCACTGCCTGCTATGACAACTGCTCGGGCATCTGACCATAAGGTGCTACAGAGAGTAGCGCAAACGGCCCAGTTGTCACGACTTCCACCGAAGGTGGCTCCTCTCCATGTTCGGGCGGTGCTCGGCGGTCGTCGTTGCCGGCCTACTAGCTGCCACCGATCCATTTTTCCTTTTTGTTTGTCTCTGTCTGTTTTGTTTACACCTGTGTCCATTTAGTTGATTTCGGTGGGTTTATTAACCTCCACTGCCTGCTAGTCTTTGTGCAGGATTGTTTGCTGTGGTTACTTTGTTTGGGGTACGTGTTTGCACCACAGGGTTTTCTTTCTCACGGCAGTTGTACCGTTTTGGTATGTGTTTAGGAGTAGAGGTTTCTCCTCCGTGTGTAGCATTTATTTCCCTGTATGTGGCGACCTCGTTTGGGTATGTTCCCCCCCATGTTGTTGTTAAGGTGGGACTTCTGAATAAACGATTGTGCCACTGGGACTTCCTTGCTCTCCTGCTCCTGATTCCTGCACCTCCCTCCTTCTAGGAGGCACGTAACACCAGTACATCATTGGGGCCAAGCTTCCTGCCATCCAGGACCTATATAATAGGCAGTGTCAGAGGAAAGCCCATAAAATTGTCAGAAACTCCAGACACACAGCATAGAACGTTTTCTCTGCTATCGCACAGGAAGCGGTACCGGAGCGCCAAGTCTAGGACTAAAAGGCTTCTACCCCAAAGCCATAACAATCAATAAAATCGCCACCAGACATTGAACCCCCCTCCCTTTTGTACACTGCTTCTACTCGCTGTTTATTATCTATGCATAGTCACTTCACCCCTACCTACATGTACAAATTACTTCAACTAACCTGTACCCGCACACACTGACTCGGTACCGGTGCCCCCTGTATATAGCCTCTTATTGTTATTCTTATTGTGTCATTTTTTATTTTTATTTTAGTCTACTTGGTAAATATTTTCTTAACTCTTTTTGAACTGCACTGTTGGTTAAGGGATTGTTAGTAAGCATACACTTGTTGTATTCGGCGCATGTGACAAATGAAGTTTTATTTGATTTGAATATGAATACTTACAGATGTCGAATTATTAGTTACAGGATTGTGAAGGATGGAATGTTGCTTACCTCTAGGATAGTTAAGTGGTTATGAGTTACTATGCTGCAATATACGAAAACAGGTGAGGGTAAATCTTTATGCAGTCCATGACAGTTATTGATGGTACAATTATTCTCTATGTTATATTTTGCTTTTGTCATTAGAAACCATGAAATGGCAGAGCTATTTCTACATATTGCGCCTTTAAATGTACTGTAGCATCCATAGTTTATATATATTTTTTATCTTTCTCTATCTCTCTCTCCCACAGTGAAGAGCAGTGAATGGATAGACAGATACCACATGAAATTCCTGGGCTCGGTCCAAGTGCCCTACCACAAAGGCAATGATGTTCTGTGTGCAGCTATGCAGAAGGTATGGGGAGGTGCTGTGTGTGTTCTTGTGAAAGAAAGAGTGAGAGTGTAGAAAGATTGAGAAGATAGAAAGAGTGTGAGAGAGATGTCAACTGGCACATTACCAATGAAATCCATAATCTTTAACTGAGAGAGAGGAGGAGGAAGAGACAGATATGGATGAAGAGACATATGGATTGAGTAGGAAGATGGAAAATAATGGGGTGAAAGTGTGAGAGGTAAACAGTATAGTTAGTACATTCTCTATGAAAATAGTATTCTATTACACCATGGTTGGGGTCGGAATTCAGAATTGAATTCAACGCATTCATTTAAAACATCCCTAAGGAAGAAAATTGTAATTTAATTTTAATTAAAGGAAGTAAATTAATTCAAAGCAATTCAAATAAGACATGAGTGTAATTCCTTTGATTCAACCACATAGTTTGATTCTTATACATAGTATTGGTTACAATTTTGTATTTGTGTAGTAATGTGTAGAATAAATAAGCCATTTGAATTCAATTCAAAGTCTGTTTCCTGTGGGGTGTGGGCAATTCAAATTCAATTCAAATTTAAGAATAGAATTCGCAACTCATTTCAGAATTGACCTCAACCCTGTATAACACAAACAAGCATTGACAGTAGAATAATCTTAGATCACAAATTAGAAAGGTTAAGACAGGAAATCATTAAAACATTTTAGAAAAGAAAAGAGGACAGAGGCAGAGGCAGGTTGAAAAGAGGCATCGCTCAAAAGCAACACTACAGCACCAAAAGTATGTGTACACCTGAACGTCGAACATCTCATTCCAAAATCATGGGCATTAATATGGAGTTGGTACCCCCTTGGCTACTATAACAGCCTCCACTCTTCTGGGAAGGCTTTCCACTAGATGCTGGAACATTGCTGTGGGGACTTGCTTCACTTCAGCCACGAGCATTATTCATTTGAATTTATTTAACCTTTATTTAACTAGGCATTAGTGACATCAGGCAGTGATGTTGGGTGATAAGGCCTGGCTTGCAGTCGACGTTCCAATTCCTCCCAATTGTGTTCGATGGGGTTGAAGTCAGGTCTCTGAAGGCCAGTCAAGTTTTTCCACACCGATCTCGACAAACCATTTCTGTATGGACCTTGCTTTGGGCACAGGGGAATTGTCATGCTGAAAGAGAAAAGTGCCTTCTCCAAACTGTTGCCACAAAGTTGGAAGCACAGAATTGTCTAGAATGTCATTGTATGCTGTAGCGTTAAGATTTCCCTTCACTGGAAACTGTGGGGCCTAGCCTGAACCATGAAAACAGCCCCAGATCATTATTCCTCCTCCACAAAACTTTACAGTTGGCACTATGCATTGGGGCAGGTAGCGTTCTCCTGGGATCCGCCAAACCCAGATTCGTCTGTCGGACTGCCAGATGGTGAAGTGTGATTCATCACTCCAGACAACACGTTTCCACTGCTCCAGAGTCTAATGGCGACGAGCTTCACGCCACTCCAGCTGATGCTTGGCATTGGTGCCTGGTGATCTTAGGCTTGTGTGTGGCTGCTCAGCCATGGAAACCCATTTGGTGAAGCTCCAGACTAACAGTTGTTGTTCTGGTGTTGCTTCCAGAGGACAGACAATTTTTACACGCTACACACTTCAGCACTCGGCGTTCCCGTTTTGTGAGCTTGTGAGCTACCACTTTGCGGCTGAGCCCTTGTTGCTCCTAGATCTTCCCACTTCACTTACAGTTGACCGGGGCAGCTCTAGTCACTGAGATCTTCAGTAAGGCCATTCTACTGCCAATGTTTGTCTATGGAGATTGACTTTTTGTGTGCTCATTTTTATACACCGGTCAGCAACGGGTGTTGCTCAAATAGTTGAATCCACTAATTTGAAGGGGTGTCCACATGCTTTTGTATATATAGTGTGCATTTCTAGCTGAGATGCCACTATAAGTTTAAGACCAATAACCCACCTCTTTCCCTGTTCATGTTCTAAATGTTCTAAATTCCAATTAATTGAATAAGGGTGCTTTTTTTAACAAATAATTTCAATATCTAAACCGGGATGCTGATGCTGTTTTGATTGTCACCAGATTGCCACCAATAGGAGGATGACAGTGCAGTATAACCCACCTTCATCTTGTATCCTTGAGATCAACATGAAAGGCGTGAAGCTCCTAGTCCAGGACGACTACTATGCCTCTGACAGAGTAAGACTTCCACACTCAAATGCACACACATTGTAAACATCCACGCGCATCTGCACATACACACACACGTGGGTGCACACACGGACACACGGGACAGGTACACAGACAGACATACTCAGATTTATGCACACACTCAACACAAGCATTTACATCACACACACACTCACACACACTTCTTAAGGCACACCTTCAGCACATGTTAGAAAGACAGCAGTTTAGTTTGGACCAAAGTACAACTACAAAGCTTTGCGTCTGGCTTGCAAGACTAGATACAAAGAGATGTTTTATCCAAACCGCTGACCAGCAAGATCACACTGAGGGAAATATTCCCAGTAAAGAAGGTTGATAACGCCTCAGTGTGGGCACTACAGGGTATTGCAGTCCACACATCTTAATCCAGTTGTATTGTATAGAAGCAAGTGAGAATTTCATCTGGCAACAGCGATGCCCACCTAAACTGAAGTAAAGATATGTAACCATCAGTGGGTTCTTTGTTGACATTAAGGCTATGATTTGCTTTAATAGCTAATCTAATTTGCCAATCAGAAGGTTCACTAGCTACAGCTCCTACAGATGATGTGGTGTAAGCAGATAGCAAATTCCATGAGAAATGCAGTTGTTGACATGGAGGGTGGATACTTTTTACCCCCAACACCTGTTTTTCGGAGCCATAGAATTTGGTCAATGAGGTTTGTACCAAATAATTATGTTGCATTCATATGTAGTGTGCATTGCCTTGGGACATCACAGTCCGTCCCCCTCCCCCCCCCCTCCATGGTCCCAGGCGATGCGCTTATTTTGAGCCCAAAATGAAGAAATTCCTTCCAAAATTTAAGGCCTCAAATCCGCCACTAGTTTATAATATAGATGTGTGTCTGTCTGTCATCACAGAGTAACCAGTGCAGCCACTTCTTCCAGTTGAAGAATGTTTCCTTCTGTGGCTATCACCCTAAGAACAGCAAGTAAGTACCTGGACCTGGATTAAATTATGCCAGTCACTGTATTCAAATAAAAATGTGCTTTTTGGGAGAGTCATAGCGCAAGCAGTGGAGGAAATGGAGAAAAAATAATCACTCTTCCATTGTAAAATCTGCATTTTACTCCCGGAACCTGGTTCCCTCTGGGGTTTCGCTCCTCTGACCCCTGTACTTTCTTCTTCTTTTTTTACCCATGTGTGGTTTGTATGTTTTCCCCTTAGGTACTTTGGCTTCATCACAAAACACCCAGCTGACCAGAGATTTGCTTGTCATGTGTTTGTGTCTGAAGATTCTACTAAACCCCTGGCAGAGTCTGTTGGGTGAGGTTTGAGGACTTGTTTGTTTCTGGCTTAAAAAATATACATATCACTCTTTTGCTCTTTCTCCCTCTTTTATATTGTCAGAGGTTTCAAGAGGTTCTTAGCCATAGTGGGTCAATTACAACCAACACTGAACAATGTCTCAACACGAGGTGTTCTCTCGTTAAACCACCAATATGCGCTAAGTTCACCTGAACAGTTGATCTCAATTGCAACTACTATTGGCCATTATATTATCGCTCCCTAAAGCTAATGTCAGTGTTTAAAGGGAAACTGCACTTTGTAATTTGGCCTCGTTTTTCATCAATGCCCATTAAGAAATGCGGAAGGTGAACAAGAGTTATCTTGGGGGTGTGGTTTGATGTGGGTGTTTCTTGGGTGCAGTAATGAGTACAGCGAGTAAGGTAGCGTTGCTATGGAGAGAACAATGTTTTGAAGTTGTGGACTTCAAAATAAATTGCATTGGTCGCATACACATATTTTGCAGATGTTATCGCGGGTCTAGCGAAATGCTTATGTTCGTAGCTGTAATACCTAGCAGTAATACCTAACAAAACCAAAACAGAAGAAGGAAGGAATTAAGAAATATTATAACGAGCAAGGGCAGAGTCCGGAATATAATTTATATGTACAGTCCGTTCGGAAAGTATTCAGACCCCTTGACTTGTTCCACATTTTGTTACGTTACAGCCTTATTCTAAAATGTATTTAAAAAAAAAAACATCTACACACAGTACCCTATAATTACAAAGCAAAAATAGGTTAAAAAAAATATATATATATATATAATGTTAATGAAAAAATGTAATAGCACATTTACATGAGTACTTTGTTGAAGCACCTTTGGCAACGATTTACAGCCTCGAGTATTCTTGGGTATGGAGCTACAAGCTTGGCACACCTGTATTTGGGTAGTTACTCCATTCTTCTCTGCAGATCCTCTCAAGATCTGTCAGGTTGGATTGGGAGTGTTGCTGCACAGCTATTTTCAGATTTATCCAGAGATGTTCGACCGGGTTCAAGTCCAGGCTCTGGCTGGGCCACTCAAGGACATTCAGAGACATGTCCCGAAGCCACTCCTGCGTTGTCTTGGCTGTGTACTTAGGGTCGTTGTGCTATTGGAAGCTGAACCTTCGCCCCAGTCTAAGGTCCTGTACTATGCTCCGTTCATCTATCCCTCAAACCTGGTACCCTTCTGTGCCTCGACACAATTCTGTTTCAGAGTTCTACAGACAATTCCTTTGACCTCATGGCTTGGTTGTTGCTCTGACATGTACTGTCAACTGTGGGATCTTATATAGACAGGTGTGTGCCTTTCCAAATCATGACCAATCAATTGAATTTACCAGAGCGGGTGGTGTAATCAAGGTGTAGAAACAAGTCTCATAACAATACTTACAGTTTTGGCAAGTCAGTTAGGACATGTACTTTGTGCATGACACAAGTAATTTTTCCAACAATTGTTTACAGAGAGATTATTTCACTTATATTTCACTGTATCAATTCCAGTGGGTCAAACGTTTACATACACTAAGTTGACTGTGCCTTTAAATATCGTGGAATATTCCCCAAAAATATGTCATGGCATTAGAATCTTCTGATAGGCTAATTGACATCATTTCAATTGTCAATTGGAGGTGTACCCTTGGATGTATTTCAAGGCCTACCTTCAAACACAGTGCCTCTTTGCTTGACATCATGGGAAAATCAAAAGAAATCAGCCAAGACCTGGTTCATCCTTGGGAGCAATTTCCAAACTCCTGAAGGTACCACGTTCATCTGTACAAACAATAGTACGCAAGTATAAACACCATGGGACCACACAACCATCATACCGCTCAAGAAGGAGACGTGTTCTGTCTCCTAGAGATGAATGTACTTTGATGTGAAAAGTGCAAATCAATCCCAGTCCAAAATCGACATAACCCGAAAGGCCGCTCAGGAAGGAAGAAGCCACTGCTTCAAAACCGCAATACAAAAACCAGACTACGGTTTGCAATTGCACATGGGGACAAAGATGGTACTTTTTGGAGAAATGTCCTCTGGTCTGATGAAACAAAAATAGAACTGTTTGACCATATTGACCATCATTATGTTTGGAGGAAAAAGTGGGAGGATTGCAAGCGGACAAACACCATCCCAACCGTGAAACACGGGGGTGGCAGCATCATGTTGTGGGGGTGCTTTGCTGCAAGAGGGACTGGTGCACTTCACAAAATAGATGGCATCATGAGGAATTGAAAATTATGTGGATATACTGAAGCAACATCTCAAGACATCAGTTAAAGCTTGGTCACAAATGGGTCTTCCAAATGGACATTGACCTCAAGCAAATTTAGTTTAAGGACAACAATGTTATGGTATTGGAGTGGCCATTACAAAGGCCTGACCTCAATCTTACAGAAAATTTGTGGGCAGAACTGAGAAAGCGTGTGCGAGCAAGGAGGCCTACAGACCTGACTCAGTTACATCAGCCAATATTTACCCAACTTAAACAATTTAGAGGCAATGCTACCAAATACTAATTGAGTGTATGTACATTTCTGACCCACTGGGAATGTGATGAAATAAATAAAATATGACATTTTTTGACGTTTATGCAAATGTATTGAACATGGAGTACAAAGATATCTTAGTTACATAAGTATTCACACCCTGAGTCAATTCATGTTATAATCACCTTGGGCAGCGATTACAGCTGGGATTCTTTCTCTGTAAGTCTCTAAGGGCTTTGCACACCTAGATATTACAATATTGACCATTATTCTTTTCAAAATTGTTCAAGCTCTGTCAAGTTGTTTGTTGATCATTGCTAGACAACCATTTTCAAGTCTTTTCATCGATTTTCAAGACGTTTTTCAGCCAAAACTGTAGCTCGGCTACTCAGGACAATTCACTGTCTTCTTTGTAAGCAACTCCAGTGTATATTTGGCTTTGCCATTTTAGGCTATTGTTGTTGTGCAGGTGAGTGAGGACCCAAAAGCGGTTTAACAAAAATAGAGTCTTTTAATGTAAACACAGGGAAGACATAGATCCTCTTCAGATGTAGATCATGGAAAAATAGACAATCCGCAGACAGGGCGACAAATGAAACAAAAAGTCCTTCTGATAATTACAAAAGAGCCCCCTTAGCAGCAGAGGAGAATAGCTGGGTTAGCGGCGACAGGCTGCAGGTCTCTCTGGGTAGGCGCGGGTCGTAGAGGAACAGTGGTACCTGATCTCACGTAGCATCAGATGAACTGGACACAGTACAAACGACAAGACAGTTAGCTGAGTACAGGATGCACTTGCCAGGCGGATTCCGACAGGACGGGACAGGACAAGGGTGAAGCAAACGAGACGATAGTTTGTTTCTGGCATGAGAAACTCAAACGAGAATCTGACAAAGAAAGAGGCAGGAACAGAGAGAGAAATAGAGACCTAATCAGAGGGAAAAAGGGAACAGGTGGGAAGAGGGTGAACAAGGTAGTTAGAGGAGATGAGGAACAGCTGGAGGAGGAGAGAAAGAGAAGGTAACCTAATACGACCAGCAGAGGGAGACAGAGTGAAGAGAAAGAACAGGAACAAGACATAACATGACAAGACATGACAGTACCCCCCACTCAACGAGCGCCCCCTGGCGCACTCGAGGAGGAAACCTGGCGGCAACGGAGGAAATCATCGATCAGCGAACGGTCCAGCACGTCCCGAGAGGGAACCCAACTCGCACAGCGACAGGATTAATGATCTGAGAAATACGGAACGGACCAATGAACCGCGGGGTCAACTTGCGAGAAGCTGTCTTAAGGGGAAGGTTTTGAGTGGAGAGCCATACTCTCTGACCGCGACAATATCTAGGACTCTTAGTTCTACGCTTATTAGCGGCTCTCACAGTCTGCGCCCTATAACGGCAAAGTGCAGACCTGACCCCCTTCCAGGTGCGCTCACAACGTTGGACAAAAGCCTGAGCGGAGGGGACGCAGGACTCGGCGAGCTGAGACGAGAACAGTGGAGGTTGGTACCCGAGGCTACTCTGAAAAGGAGATAGACCGGTCGCAGACGAAGGAAGCGAGTTGTGGGCGTATTCTGCCCAGGGGAGCTGTTCTGACCAAGACGCAGGGTTACGAAAAGAAAGGCTGCGTAAGATGCGACCAACAGTCTGATTGGCCCGTTCGGCTTGACCGTTAGACTGAGGGTGGAAGCCGGACGAGAAACTGACGGAAGCCCCAATCAAACGGCAAAACTCCCTCCAAAATTGAGACGTGAACTGCGGGCCCCTGTCCGAAACGACGTCTGACGGAAGGCCATGAATTCTGAAAACATTCTCGATGATGATTTGTGCCGTTTCTTTAGCAGAAGGGAGCTTAGCGAGGGGAATAAAATGAGCCGCCTTAGAGAACCTATCGACAACCGTAAGAATAACTGTCTTCCCCGCTGACGAAGGCAGTCCGGTGATAAAATCTAAGGCGATGTGAGACCACGGTCGAGAGGGAATGGGAAGCGGTCTGAGACAACCGGCAGGAGGGGAGTTCCCGGACTTAGTCTGCGCACAGACCGAACAAGCAGCCACGAAACGACGCGTGTCACGTTCCCGAGTGGGCCACCAAAAACGCTGACGAATGGAAGCAAGCGTACCCCGAACGCCGGGGTGGCCGGCTAACTTGGCAGAGTGAGCCCACTGAAGAACGGCCAGACGAGTAGGAACGGGAACGAAAATAAGGTTCCTAGGGCAAGCGCGCGGCGACGGAGTGTGAGTGAGTGCTCGCTTTACCTGCCTCTCAATTCCCCAGACAGTCAACCCGACAACACGCCCCTCAGGGAGAATCCCCTCGGGGTCGGTGTAGACTACTGAAGAACTGAAGAGACGAGATAAAGCATCAGGCTTGGTGTTCTTAGAGCCCCGACGATAAGAAATTACGAACTCGAAACGAGCGAAAAACAGAGCCCAACGAGCCTGACGCGCATTAAGTCGTTTGGCAGAACGGATGTGCTCAAGGTTCCTATGGTCAGTCCAAACGACAAAAGGAACGGTCGCCCCCTCCAACCACTGTAGCCATTCGCCTAGGGCTAAGCGGATGGCGAGCAGTTTGCGGTTTCCCACATCATAGTTACGTTCCGACGGCGACAGGCGATGAGAAAAATACGCGCAAGGGTGGACCTTGTTGTCAGAGAGGGAGCGCTGAGAAAGAATGGCTCCCACGCCCACCTCTGACGCGTCAACCTCGACAACAAACTGTCTAGAGATGTCAGGTGTAACAAGGATAGGTGCGGATGTAAAACGATTCTTGAGAAGATCAAAAGCTTCTTGACAGAAGTAAGGGCTGTGAGGGGAGCTGCCACCTGACCGAAATTACGGATGAAACGACGATAGAAATTCGCGAAGCCGAGAAAGCGCTGCAGCTCGACGCGTGATTTAGGAACGGGCCAATTAATGACAGCTTGGACCTTAGCGGGATCCATCTTAATGCCTTCAGCGGAAATGACAGAACCGAGAAATGTGACGGAGGAGGCATGAAAAGTGCACTTCTCAGCCTTCACATAAAGACAATTCTCTAAAAGGCGCTGGAGGACGCGTCGAACGTGCTGAACATGAATCTGGAGTGACGGTGAAAAAATCAGGATATCGTCAATGTAAACGAAAACAAAGATGTTCAGCATGTCTCTCAGGACGTCATTTACTAATGCCTGAAAGACAGCTGGAGCGTTTACGAGGCCGAAAGGAAGAACCCGGTATTCAAAGTGCACTAACGGAGTGTTAAACGCCGTTTTCCACTCGTCCCCCTCCCTGATGCGCACGAGATGGTAAGCGTTACGAAGGTCCAACTTAGTGAAAAACCTGGCTCCCTGCAGGATCTCGAAGGCTGAAGACATAAGAGGGAGCGGATAACGATTCTTAACTGTTATGTCATTCAGCCCTCGATAATCCATGCAGGGGCGCAGGGACCCGTCCTTCTTCTGAACAAAAAAAACCCCCGCTCCGGCGGGAGAGGAGGAGGGGACTATGGTACCGGCGTCGAGAGCTACAGACAAAATAATCTTCGAGAGCCTTACGTTCGGGAGCCGACAGAGAGTATAGTCTACCCCGGGGGGGAGTGGTTCCCGGAAGGAGATCAATACTACAATCATACGACCGGTGCGGAGGAAGAGAGGTGGCCCTGGACCGACTGAACACCGTGCGCAGATCGTGATAATCCTCCGGCACCCCCGTCAAATCACCAGGCTCCTCCTGTGAAGAAGAGACAGAGGAAACAGGAGGGATAGCAGACATTAAACATTTCACATGACAAGAGACATTCCAGGAGAGGATAGAATTACTAGACCAATTAATAGAAGGATTATGACGAACTAGCCAGGGATGGCCCAAAACAACAGGTGTAAAAGGTGAACGAAAAATTAAAAAATAAATGGTTTCGCTATGATTACCAGAGACAGTGAGGGTTAAAGGTAGCGTTTCACGCTGAATCCTGGGGAGAGAACTACCATCCAAAGCGAACAAGGCCGTGGGATCCCTTAACTGTCTGAGAGGAATGTCATGTTCCCGAGCCCAGGTCTCGTCCATAAAACAGCCCTCCGCCCCAGAGTCTATCAAGGCACTGCAGGAAGCTGACGAACCGGTCCAGCGGAGATGGACCAAAAAGGTAGTGCAGGATCTTGAAGGAGAGACCAGAGTTGTAGCGCTCACCAGTAGCCCTCCTCTTACTGATGAGCTCTGGCTTTTACTGGGCATGAAGTGACAAAATGACCAGCGGAACCGCAATAGAGACAGAGGCGGTTGGTGATTCTCCGTTCCTTCTCCTAAGCCGAGATGCGGATACCCCCCAGCTGCATAGGCTCAGAACCCGAGCCGGGCGGAGGAAGATGGTAGTGATGCGGAGAGGGGGGCAACGGAGAACGCAAGCTCCTTTCCACGAGCTCGGCGACGAAGATCAAACCGTCGCTCTATGCGAATAGCGAGTTCAATCAAGGAATCCACGCTGGAAGGAACCTCCCGGGAGAGAATCTCATCCTTAACCTCCGCGCGGAGACCCTCCAGAAAACGGGCGAGCAAAGCCGGCTCGTTCCAGTCACTGGAGGCAGCAAGAGTGCGAAACTCAATAGAGTAATCTGTTATGGATCGATTACCTTGACATAGGGAAGACAGGGCCCTGGAAGCTTCCTCCCCAAAAACAGAACGGTCAAAAACCCGTATCATCTCCTCCTTAAAGTCCTGATACTGGTTAGTACACTCAGCCTTCGCCTCCCAGATTGCCGTGCCCCACTCACGAGCCCGTCCAGTAAGGAGAGATATGACGTAGGCGATACGAGCTGTGCTCCTGGAGTAAGTGTTGGGCTGGAGAGAAAACACAACATCACACTGAGTGAGGAACGAGCGGCATTCAGTGGGCTCCCCAGAGTAACACGGCGGGTTATTGATTCTGGGCTCCGGAGATTCGGAAGCCCTGGAAGTGGCCGGTGGATCAAGGCGGAGATGGTGAATCTGTCTTGTGAGGTCGGAGACTTGGGCGGCCAGGGTCTCAACGGCATGTCGAGCAGCAGACAATTCCTCCTTGTGTCTGCCTAGCATCGCTCCCTGGATCTCGACGGCTGAGTGGAAAGGATCCGGAGTCGCTGGGTCCATCTTGGTCAGATTCTTCTGTTGTGCAGGTGAGTGAGGACCCAAAAGCGGTTTAACAAAAATAGAGTCTTTTAATGTAAACACAGGGAAGACATAGATCCTCTTCAGATGTAGATAATGGAAAAATAGACAATCCGCAGACAGGGCGACAAATGAAAAAAAAAGTCCTGATAATTACAAAAGAGCCCCCTTCTTAGCAGCAGAGGAGAATAGCTGGGTTAGCGGCGACAGGCTGCAGGTCTCTCTGGGTAGGCGCGGGTCGTAGAGGAACAGTGGTACCTGATCTCACGTAGCATCAGATGAACTGGACACAGTACAAACGACAAGACAGTTAGCTGAGTACAGGATGCACTTGCCAGGCGGATTCCGACAGGACGGGACAGGACAAGGGTGAAGCAAACGAGACGATAGTTTGTTTCTGGCATGAGAAACTCAAACGAGAATCTGACAAAGAAAGAGGCAGGAACAGAGAGAGAAATAGAGACCTAATCAGAGGGATAAAGGGTGGGAAGAGGGTGAACGAGGTAGTTAGAGGAGATGAGGAACAGCTGGAGGAGGAGAGAAAGAGAAGGTAACCTAATACGACCAGCAGAGGGAGACAGAGTGAAGAGAAAGAACAGGAACAAGACATAACATGACAAGACATGACAATTGTACTGCTGAAAGGTGAATTCATCCCCCAGTGTCTGATGGAGAGCAGTATGAAACAGGTTTTCCTCTAGGATTTTGCCTGTGCTTAGCGCCATTCCGTTTAATTTTTAATCATGAAAAAACACCCCACTCCTTAATGATTACAAGCATACCCATAACATGATGCAGCCACCACTATGCTTGAACAAATGGTGAGTGGTACTCAGTACTGTGTTGTATTGGAGCTGCCAAACATAACACTTTGTATTGAAGACAAAACGTGAATTGCTTTGCCCCAATTCTAGCAGTATTACTTTAGTGCCTTCTTGCAAACAGGATGCATGTTTTGGAATATTTTAGCGTCCCACCTCGCCAACAGCCAGTGAAATTGCAGGGCGCCTAATTAAACACAACAGAAATCCCATAAATAAAATTCCTCAAACATAAAAGTATTTTACACCATTTTAAAGATTAACTTCTTGTAAATCCAGCCAAAGTGTCCGATTTCAAATAGGCTTTACTGTGAAAGCACACCAAACGATTATGTTAGGTCAGCACCTAGTCACAGAAAACCATAAAGACATTTTCCAGCCAAGGAGAGCCCTCACAAAAGTCAGAAATAGCGGTTAAATTAATCACTAACCTTTGATGATCTTCATCAGATGGCACTCACAGGACTTCATGTTTCACAATAAATGTGTGTTTTGTTCGATATAATTAACCTTTATGTCCATAAACCTCATTTGAAATTGGTGTTTTATGTTCAGAAGTGCATTGTCTCAAACAAACATCCGGTGAAAGTGCAGAGAGCAACATCAAATTACAGAAATACTCAAAATAAACATTGATAAAAGATACAAGTGTTATGCATGGAAATATAGATAAACTTCTCCTTAATGGAACCGCTGTGTCAGATTTCAAAAAGGCTTTACGGCGAAAGCACACCTTGTGATTATGTCAGTTCAGCACCTAACCACAGAGAAACATACCTAGCCAAGGAAAGTGAGGTGTCACAAAAGTCAAAAATAGCAATATAAATATTCACTTTCCTTTGATGATCTTCATCAGTATGCACTCCCAGGAATCCCAGTTCCACAATAAATGTTTGTGTTGTTTGGTAAAGTCCATCATTTATGTCCAAAACCTCCTTTTTGTTTGTGAGTTTAGTTCACAAATCCAAACTCACGAGGCGCGGGCAAGTCCAGGCGAAAGTTCAGATGAAAAGTTATATTACAGTTCGTAGAAACATGTCAAACGATGTATATAATCAATCTTTAGGATGTTTTTATCATAAATCTTCAATAATGTTTCAACCGGACAATTCCTTTGTCTTTAGAAATGCAATTGAACCTAGCTAACTCTCACAGACACGCGCGAGACTGAGCTCATGGCACTCTGCCAGACACCTGGTTGAAACAGCTCTCATTCTCTCTCCCTTCACAGTAGAAGCCTCAAACAAGGTTCTAAAGACTGTTGACATCTAGTGGAAGCCTTAGGAAGTGCAATATGACCCCATAGACACTGTATATTTGATAGGCAATGACTTGAAAAACTACAACCTCAAATTTCCCACATCCTGGTTGGCTGCCATATGAGGTCTGTTATACTCACAGACATCATTCAAATAATTTTAGAAACTTCAGAGTGTTTTCTATCAAAACCTACTAATAATATGCATATTCTAGCTTTTGGGCCTGAGTAACAGGCAGTTTACTCTGGGCACCTTATTATCCAAGCTATTCAATACTGCCCCCAGTCCCAAAGAAGGTAATTATGTACAGATTTATTTTCCCTCTGTCAATTAGCTAGTATTGTGGAGTAACTACAATGTTGTCGATCCATCCTCAGTTTTCTATCACAGCCATTAAACTTTGTAGCTGTTTTAAAGTCACCATTGGCCTCATGGTGAAATCCATATGCGGTTTCCTTCCTCTCCAGCAACTGAGTTAGGAAGGACGCCTGTATCTTTGTAGTGACTGCCACAATCGCTGGAAGAATAAATGGACCAAGGCCAGCGTACGTAGAGTTCCACATGTTTAAATATTGAAACTCACCAAAACAATACAGAAACAAACAAAACGTGAAGTAATGGTGTGCTCACAGGCACAACACAAAAACAAGATCCCACAAACAACAGGTGTGAAAAGGCTGCCTAAATATGATCCCCAATCAGAGACAACGATAGACAGCAGCCTCTGATTGGGAACCATACCAGGCCAACAAAGAAATAGAAAACATAGATTTCCCACCCTAGTCACACCCTGACCTAAGGTCAGGGAGTGACAGTGACTGGGTGTATTAATGCACAATCCAAAGTGTAATTAATAACTTCACCATGCTCAAAGGGATATTCAATGTCTGCTTTTTTTTTACTAATCTACCAATATGTGCTCTTATTTGTGAGGCATTGGAAAACCTCCCTGGTCTTTGTGGTTGAATCTGTGTTCTAAATTCATTGCTCGACTAAGATGGATAACTTAGATAACTAGATAACTTTATGTATGGGGTACAAAGATGAGATACTCCTTCAAAAATCATGTTAAACACCATTATTGCACAGAAGTCCATGCAACCTATGTGACTTGTTAAGGACATTTTTTATCCTGTACTTAGGCTTGCCATAACAAAGGGTTTGAATACTTACTGACTTCTTTCAGCTTTAAATGTTTTATTAATTTGTAAAAAAAAATTAAACATTTTCCACTTTGACATCATGGGGTATTTTGTGTAGGCCAGTGACCCAAAATCTAAATGTAATCAATCAGGCAGTAGCATAACATAATATGGAAAATGTCAAGTTGTGTGAATCCTTTCATAAGGCACTGTATTTAGCTAGATATAGTATCATTCCCCTTTTAATATGTGGTATCATAGCTGGCCTGGCTTGCTAACAGCAGAAGTGACCGTGTCGGATCAAATCTATCATATTGTTGAAATGCATTGGAAGTTTGGACCAACTTTATGGAAGCCCATTTTAACTCCTATTTGCCGAGCTAAATGTGCGTGCGTTGCACTTTGACTTGACAGCAAATGTTCACATGATAAGTAAGTAATCCATACCCAACCATACCCAAGTCGTAACAAACTAACTTACAAAACTCAGTTTTGGACAAGACTGCCTTTATAACCAAAATTATCCGATTTACACTTTGTAGTCAATTTTGACACTGTAATTAATGTTTCTAACTCATATCTATGCCACATAAGCCATTTAAACCCAGAGAAGTGTGGTTCTAAGGGGCAGTTGACCTTTAAGTCCTGTTTGCTTCCAACATTTTTCAAGACTATTTAGCCCTTAAACGTAATATCTTTACTCTACACATTTTACTTATGTACAGCTTGTGTTAGATTACTTTTAATTTCAAATGTTTTGTATCCATTAATAGAGACATTTTAATACAGTATGGTCATTTCTTATTAAAATGAGAAAATAAAGTATTCCTGAACTGCCTACATCTAAAATTAGTAACCTAATCAACCCAATCATGATTGAGTTAATATAATCTATATGTGTATTAATTATAGTATAATCA
This sequence comes from Oncorhynchus clarkii lewisi, assembly GCF_045791955.1. Classification (NCBI taxonomy): domain Eukaryota; kingdom Metazoa; phylum Chordata; class Actinopteri; order Salmoniformes; family Salmonidae; genus Oncorhynchus; species Oncorhynchus clarkii. The sequence continues at coordinate 65,936 of NC_092172.1, read as the reverse complement.
ATGTGTCAAATTACAAATTATATTCTGTGGCCCAAACATAGGTATTTATAATGTACTGTCTTGCACATTACTGTACTCTACTCTACTGTACAATAAATTTGAGTATAGTTCAGTACAGTATAGAAAAGTAGAGAAGAGTTCAGTACAGTAGAGTGGAGTTCAGTACAGTCTGTACTCTATTGTACTATACCATATGTTTTTTCTAGAGTATAGTTCAGTGCAGTACAGTACAAAATAGTTCAGGCAGTATAGTTCAGTAGAGTATAGTACAGTAGAGTACGGTACTCAAGTGAACTATACTCTACTCTACTGTAGTGAACTATATTGCATTGTACTCTACTGTACTGAACTATACAGTATCGTACTCTACTGTACAGTAAACTCGAGTAAAGTATAGTTCAGTACAGTACAGGAAAGTAGAGTTCAGTACAGTACAGTAGAGAATAGTTCACTTCAGTACAGTACTGTGCTCTACTTCACTGAACTATACTCTACTCTCCTGAACTTTAAGGTACTGAACTATTTTCTACTGTACTGAACTATACTCTATTTTCCTGTACTGAACTATACACTGCTTGAGTTTACTGTCCTCGAGTTTCTTAAAATTCATTCGGTTTATATTCTAACAATAAATATGTGTTATTAATTACCAGCCTTGCTATTTTCAATGTTCCCAATACTTCATTGGGCCAAGAGTAGAGAACCTAGACGCAGCTGTCTGGCATCTAACTCTTTTGAAACAGTGACAACATGACATCAACTGATCTGCTAGTTAATTTTTGTGGGCTTTTGGTTGCAAGCAAATGTTTTAGCATCCTGTAGGTAGCGTTTTAAGAAATCCAGCTCTAAATTCTGCCTGTTGGTTGCAGTTGGCCCAGTACACCCAGTTTATTAGGTACACCACCCCGTTCACGAAAATGGCTCGCTCCTAGACAGTTAGTCACATGGCTTGCTACATAAAGCAGTCAGACAAGCATTGAGTCATTCAGTTAATATTCGATTGAATGTTAGAATGGGCAAAACGAGTGACCTAAGCTACCTTGAGCATAGTATGATTGTCGGTGTCAGGCTCGCCGGTTCCAGTATCTCAGAAAAAGCCCTCCTGGGCTTTTTACATACAACAGTGTCCATAGTTTACCGAGAATAATGCGACAAACTAAAAACGTTGATGATAGAGGTCGAAGGAGAATGGCAAGAATCGTTCAAGCTAATATGTGGGCCAAAGGCAAATAACAGCACAGTACAACAGTGGTGTTCAGAACGGCATTTGAGTACACACAATCGTCAGTCCTTGTCACAGATGGGCTATTGCAGCAGACAACCACACCACATCGGGTTCCACTACAATCAGCTAAAAACAAGAAGTGGCACCAGTGGGCACGCGATCACCAACACTGGACAATTGATGCAATGAATGTTGCATCATGCTGTTGCATCATGCTGTGGGCAGTGTCGAGACTTGGCGTAAGTAGCATGAGCCCATGGCCCCATCCTGCCTGGTGTCAACGGTACAGGCTGGTAGCGGTGGTGCAATGGTGTGTGAAATGTTTTCGTGGCACACGTTCGGTCTTTTGATACCAATTGCGCAACGTTTCCATGCCACAAAGAATGAAGGCTGTTCTGGAGGCAAATCAAATCAAATTGTATTCGTCACATACACATGGTTAGCAGATGTTAATGCGAGTGTAGCGAAATGCTTGTGCTTCTAGTTCCGACAATGCAGTAATAACCAACGAGTAATCTAACCTAACAATTTCACAACAGCCACCTTATACACAAAGGGGGCTCCGACCCGGTGCAGGATGGGTGTACCTAATAAACTGACAACTGAGTGTATGCTTCTGTAGAGAGTTGTCATACCTGTCAGATAAGGAACTGAATGATTGAATAACCTTTTTGTTTATCTACCCCCCCCCCCCCCCCCCCCCCTCTGTTCTCCCCTCTTGTCTCTTCTACAGGAAAGCCTTCCAGTTGTACTATAAGGAATTTGTAGATTACTCCTGTCCAACAGTGGATATTTACCTGGAATAGCACCCGCCCCAACTTCCCCCACAACCCTGTACATTACAGATTATCATAACATAAAGTTGCATGACGGAGAAAACATTTCTAACAAATATGAACTAATATATCTGACAAAAATATGGAGAGAGAGAAAGAAGGAGAGGTATTGGTGTCTACTGTTTATCCAAATATGTCAAACAGTATGAAGATTGAACAAATAATTGATCCAAACATAGTGGAGACGTTGAAGAGAGGGTTGCAAAATATGCTAAATGGAGTCACTGATGAGGAAGTTAATGTGCCTATGGTGTCCTCAGGCTGTCCACTCAAAGCACAATGCTCAAATCATAGTGACCTGGACTGGAATAGTCTGAGACTAATCTTTGTCGACTTGAATCCCAGGTAAGAACACTGGGCTTTGTGGACTTGGAGCTTGAATCCCAGGTAGAACACTGAACTTTGTGGACTTGGAGCTTGAATCCCAGGTAGAACACTGAGCTTTGTGGACTTGGAGCTTGAATCCCAGGTAGAACACTGAGCTTTGTGGACTTGGTGAACCCCAGAAAAAACAGTAGTCACTAAGGTAACAGCAAATGGAGGTCAGGGAAAATAAATTAACTAATGAATGAACCTGCCATAAAGATCCTATTAAATTACTAGTATTTGAGTATTCTAATCCCTAATTCTTTGGAATCTCACATTTTGGTGTGATACATTGCGTGAGGGAAACTGATTCTGCATGAGCTAATTGTGCAGTGTGTTTGGAGAGGGTGATAAGGCCTCACTGGAGAGTCCTGTGGGCGAAGGTAACTAATGATCTAGGATCAAATTACCCTACCCCAACCTTTACAATTAAGGGGATGACAAATGATCTGCCAAATTATCAGTGGCTAACTGTTACTTATTTTCCATGTGGTTGCTCCCACTAAAACAAAAACAAGTAAGCATTAGGGTCACACTGTTGACCAGGAATGTGTCTTTAATATGCTGCAAAGCCTTTAATATGCTGCAAAGCCTTTGGTAGTATCTCTGGTACATTGTCAGAGCCTTCAAATATATTCACATTAAGGAATCAAGCGAACATTTAAAAAAAGGAGATTCCTACCAATAAAAGCGCTCACGTTGTTTTCTGTTCGAAAATGTTTCCTTTTGTTTGTGCTGAACATGACCCTAGTTATTATTTTATTTGTGGGAAGACTGATTCTTGATAAATCATTAAGGGTACACTCCTTAATTGAATTACAGTATTGTAATTTCATGATCAGGAACAAAGAGGTGGACCACAGAGTTTCCAGTCAACCGATTTGGCTTGCTTTTAAGGATGTTTTAGCCTTCTAATTTGCAGGAAGGGTCACTGTGGACTGCCTCATAGTTCTTCTCATGCTCAGTTTCAACATGAAATGAGAGTTCATATTGAGAGTTCAGATGGGGTTGCTATTCAGATAACTGGGTATAAGATAAAGACGCTTACTCAAGCTGTTACCCTGGTAACATAAAAGGGAATTACCTCTGACCCTCACAAAAAGGACATGAAAGGTTTGTAGGAAATGTGTAGGAAATGGATGATGGGAGATGTAGTTTTAAAGGAAAGCCTAAGTCTATTACAGAGGTGCTCTGACTAGGAGGTACAAGGCAGTGGGAGACTGGTGTTACAAGTAATGCCTCTTTGAAGGATCATTGTAGTTATTACTATATCATTTAGATATACCACATGGTGTGTTGATAGGAGAGGTTGAAAACAGGCTGTTTTTGCGGAGGAGATATCATGTGTGTGTTGAGATAGTAAGACAAGAGTAAAGTAAGACTAGATCAAGGTTCAACATAATAAGATAGGACCTCACCTCAAAATGGCCAACCCATGGCCAGTTCTTTGTTTCTGGAAACAATGGCCTGGTCTGAAATCAGCCAATCGCTCTTACCCATTTGTTGCTTGTAGATTCTGATGGAACCACAATTATACCCTAAGTTCACTGGAAGGCTAGGTGGATCCATCCCAATACTGCTGTCGTGACGTTGTATTAGTTAATGTAACAACTGCTGCTCATCGAATGATTAACGGTTTATAATTGCGTGATTCAATTAATCAGGCAATTATTAACTCATTAACCTGGGGCACCATGGGAAAATTAACTCAAAGAATATCGATTTTACAACAGTCACTAATTAATCAATTTCCTCCAGTCTCATTCTGAACGTCGCATAATCCGGGAATCTGCACACATCCGAGTCCCACCAATGAGTTCGTACCACACCAATTTTAGTTGATTATTTATTTACTAGAAAGCTAAAATGATAATAAAAGATACACATACACAAAACACAGTCTAGGCTATTGATTAGAACTTAGTACAACGGGCCAACACACTCTGATGCGTGTTACCCAAAATGGGGATATGAAAAAGAGCGAAAGGGAGAAAGTACAGAGAGAAATATACATTTGGGTGAATTTGTCAGCTATGCTTATTTTAACCCTAACCTTGCCCCGAACTGCCGCATTGACATCAGTCAGAATATAATGATGTAATTACGTGTTGAAGGTCTCGTTTAGCCTTCTCAATGACGCACTTCTCTGGTTCAACTCTCTGGTTGTCCTCACGATGTCAGTGTCCTTTTTGGCTTAGTGGTCTGATTTCTCACCCTTCTTCTGAAAGGGGTCTTTCAGAAGAAGCTTCTGGCAATAAGAGGGACTGTAAATGGCTTATTTTCCATATGTATTTGGACAGTGAAGCTAAAACATTTTATTTGGCTCTATACTCCAGCATACAGGATTTGAGATCAAATGTTTTATTTGAGGGTATTTTCATACATATCTGTTTTACCATTTATAAATGAAAGCACTTTACATATCTAGTCCCTCACATTTGAAGAAGTCATTTGTGTTTGTTTAAACAAACACAAAAGTGTTTGTTTAAATTCAAGTATAGTGTATTAAAGTAGACAGAAGTGTAGAACTTTGTCCAATATTCCTTGCAATCAATGACTACACCAAGCTTGTGTCTACAAAGTTATTGGATGCATTTGCAGTTCGTTTTGGTTGTGTTTATTGATATTTACTTAATTATTGTAAGTAAGAATAAAATATGTTTCTGAACACTTCTACATTAATTAGAATGCTAACATTATTATGGATAATCATGAATGAATAGTGCATAATAATGAGAGAGAAAGTTATTGGTAATGGTGAGAGGTTTGCCTGTTTTTTGTAGCCTTTGTAAAATTCTCACTCATTATTATTCATGATGAGTGAGAAGGCTGTACCTCCTTATATTCTGAGTATACAAAACATTAGGAACACCTTCCTAATATTGAGTTGTACCCCCTTTTGCCCTCAGAAGAGCCTAAATTCGTTGGGGCATGGACTCTAGAAGGTGTCAAAAGCATTCCACAGGGATGCTGGCCCATGTTGACTCCAATGCTTCCTACAGTTGTGTCAAGTTGGCTGTCCTTTGGGTGGTGGACCATTCTTGATATATATGGGAAATTGTTGAGCGTGAAAAACCCAGCAGCATTGCAGTTCTTGACACACATACACCATTCAAAGGCACTTAAATATGTTGTCTTGCCCATTCACCCTCTGAATGGCAGACATACAGCCATTCTTTAACCTGTCTCCTCCCCTTCATCTACACTGGTTGAAGTGAATTTAACAGGTGATATCAATAAGGGATCATAGTTTTCATGATCTCCATTTTGTTTGGAACAAAGTACAGATTGCTTGAGGGTAAACAAGCTCCAATTGATCTGAAATATGCAACATTTACAGTGAATACAGTTTCAGAGAACTCTTCAATAAATTCAGATGAAGTACACACTCACTATGACCCTTCCGTACCCATTAAGTGAGCATGTGATGCTTCACCTTTCAACAGTGGTGTCATTTGGTCTTCACTGAGGTCCGGAGTAGGGTTGGCCAGGTTTCTCAGCTAGAATGTGTGTGTAACCTTTATTTAACTGGGCAAGTCATTTAAGAACAAATTCTTATTTACAATGACTGGCTACAGGGGAACAGTGGGTTAGCTGCATTGTTCAGGAGCAGAAAAACAGATTTTTACCTTGTAAGCTTGGGGACTCGATCCGGTAACCTTTTGGTTACTGGCCCAAAGCTCTAACCACCTCTAACCACCAGGCTACCTTGCCACCCCAGGGATCAGCTATCACGCCTACTCCTGTTCACTCTCTCTACTAACCACCGGTCTTGGCAACCATCATTACGCACACCTGCTCCCCATCGTTTTGCACACCTGGACTTCAGCATTACACTGATTACTTCCCCTTTATTTAGCCCTCAGTGGCCTCAGTCTTTAGGCAGTATTGGTTTTTGTTCACGTTCAGTATGCTTCTCCTGTTTTGTAATGGAAGCAGTAGAAGTTAACACCATTTTCCAGACGGTTGAGGAACAGGGTAATCTATTCCACCAACACCATGACCAGCTGGCTCTACTGGGTATGATCATGAAGGAGGTCGTCCACATTCTCCACCGCCTCGACACCACCAGTGAGGTTCTCTATACCTCTGATGTAGGGCCTTCCTAAAATGGGTCGTCACAGTAAGCCAGTCCCCCAGCCTACCCAGCCATCCACCCAGGTCAGCGATGCCCGACTGTCCCTTCCGGAGAAGTATGACGGTACTCCATCTCCAGTGCTCCCTTTATTTCGCCTATCAGATGCGATCCCCCACCACCATTTTTTTCCTCTGACCGTTCCCTCAGTTGTCTTTGCCAAGGGAAATTTGATAGCGACCATTTTACAGTTCCTACGACTTCCACAGGATGTCACCAGTCTTTGGAATTGGGTTGAAGTTACTCATTGGTGAAATGAAGAAGAGGCACATCCTGGAACAACGTTACACTGTTGATAGTTACGCAAGAGGGAAAATGGTGCATGTTTTGTTGACTTGCTCTATTGAATACAGATTGCCACGTCTACAATTTGATTGATTATTAACGTTTAAAAATACCTACATTTGTATTACAAAAGTAGTTATTTAATTATTAATATTTTGGCAAAGTTTATAGGCAACTTTTGAAATGTTTTGTAGTGACGTTGTGTTTTGGAAAGCTGTTTTTTTCCGGATCAAACCTGCTTTATAAATGGACATTTTGGGTATACATGGATGGAATTAATTGAAAAAAAGGACCAATTGTGATGTTTACGGGACATATTGGAGTGCCAACAAAGAAGCTCGTCAAAGGTAATGCATGTTTTATATTTTATTTCAGCGTTTTGTGTAGCGCCTGCTACGCTAGTTCTTTTGTTTACAACTAGTTCAGGTGGGTGTATGCTATCAGATATTAGCTTCTCATGCTTTTGCCGAAAAGCATTCTGACATGTTGGCTGGATTCACAACGAGTGTAGCTTTAATTGAGTACCCTGCATGTGTGATTTAATGAAAGTTTGAGTTTTATAGCGTTTTATTTGAATTTGGCGCTCTGCATTTCCCGAGGCTATTGGCCACTTGAGACGTTAGTGTCTCACTATCCCCAAGAAGTTAAAGGGGGTCCACTCTACAGGGGTCCACTCTACAGCGTGCTATCTCTCATAGAGGGGGAGAGCGGGAAGTCAGCTGTTTTATGGTCGGTCATAAAATATGCTGCCCCTATGCTCTGTAGTGTTCGAGATTGGAATGTAAATTGTGGAACATAGAGAGACCCTTGGACATCAAAAGTTTGAATAATTAAACAATGTTTATATGTTTAAGAATGTGGGAGTGGTCTGTGGAAACTTAAGGGACAGTCATGACGAGTGTGTTTCATTTGGTGATCTCATGAGGACTGGAAACACACAACTGTCTCTTAAAGTGTACATTTCCCAGCAGTCAGGTTTCCATCTAAATGTTGTAAAATGTATGTGATTTAAACATGAAACTATTTGTGAAAAGATGTAATGTGATGTTAACTTCACTAGGGTAGGGGGCAGCATTCGGTATATTGAATGAAAAGCATGCCCAAAGTAAACTGCCTGCTACTCAGGCTCAGAAGCTAGGATATGCATATAATTGGTAGATTTGGATAGAAAACACTCTAAAGTTTTCAAAACTGTGAGTATAACAGAACTGATTTGGCAGGCGTAAACCTGAGGAAAATCCATCCAGGAAGTAGGATTGTTTCATTTTTGTAGTTTTCTATTGAATGTCTTTACAGTATCCATTGACTTGGGACTCAAATTGCACTTCCTATGCCTTCCACTAGATGTCAACAGTCTTTCGAAATTGTTTCAGGCTTGTATTCTGAAAAATGAGGGAGTAAGACCTCTCTGAATGAGTGGACACTGCAGTGGCCCAGAGCTTTTTCATGCGCACGACCGAGACCGAGATTAATTTTTATAATGATTATTTCTGTTTTTGAATTTGGCGCTCTGCAATTTCACTGGATGTTGGCCAGGTGGGATGCTACTGTCCCACACCCCCTAGTGAGGTTAACCTTCTAAATGAGAAAACATGGGTTTTTATATTAGTTAACCAAATTAGTGGTCATGCCCACGTGAAAATAGACATTATGTTGGCGTCATGGAATCGCTCCTTTTTCCACAGAGTATGAAACCCACTTCCTACATTAAGTCAGAGAACGCCAGAACAGATTCCCTATGTTGGAATGGCTAAAATTCTATAGGCCACGAAGAAAATACAACTGTAGTTTTGGCTACACGGCTGGAAAAGGTTCAAATCTGAGACTATCAATCTCTTGCAAATCTAGCAAATCCTAGACGTATAATTATTAGTCTGCAGCTTGAAATTACATAAGTCTAGTACGAGAATTCCGACAACCGCCAAAACAACTATTCTATCCGACAACCATGGGTACGCCTGATGTATCCACTATGAACACAACCAGAGACTCTCCAGCAGATGGACCGGATTCCAACAGAGAAGACAACAACGACATACGGGCGTAAATATATACATTGCAATTATTCTCGAATGAGTAGTGAATCCATTTGGTTTTTGCCACTCTTTCTCAGTCCCCATCCCTTTCCTTTGTCTAACAAGCCGTCATATAGGTTACGTCCGCTAGGGACTTTTTCTTTGTATCATGTAGTAACCCAAATATATAATTGAGCCAGTAAATAAATAATTGAGCCAATTTTAATGTGGCTGATTCATGATTTAGGCTAGGGTTCATGCAGATATCCAAGGGTTTGCGATATCTAAGGATTTGTTAGACTTCAGTGCGGCTTTTGACATTATCGATCAAATTAAATTACATTTTATTGGTCACATAGACATGGTTAGCAGATGTCATTGCGAGTGTAGCAAAAGGCTTGTGCTTCTAGTTCCGACATTGCAGCAATACCTAATGAGTGATATCTAACACTTCCACAACAAATACCTAATACACACCAATCAAGTAAAGGAATGGAATGGAATAAGAATATATAAATATATATATGAGCAATGACAGAGTGGCATAGGCTAAGATGCATTAGATGGAAGTTAGAATAGTATTCTAACTTCCCAGTCATCTACTGCATCTTGCCTATGCCGTTCTGAACCATCACTCATTCATATATCTTTATGTACATGCTCTTTTTGGAATTGTTAGGTTAGATTACTTGTTGGTTATCACTGCATTGTCGTAACTAGAAGCACAAGCATTTTGCTACACTCGCATTAACATCTGCTAACCATGTCTATGTGACAAATACATTTGATTCGATTTGATACAGTATGAGATAAGTAAGGCAATATATGTACAAATTATTAAAGTGGCAAATAAACTTAGTTCACAAGATTAAACATTTAGGATCTAGGTTGTGAGATGTTGGAAACCAACCAGAAAAACCTTGCTTTAACCAGCAAAACGGAATTAAAGTGGCATCATTAAAGTAACCAAAGCCTCTCTGTGATAGTGATGGCTGTTTAACAGTCTGATGGCCTTGAGATAGAAGGTGTGAGATGTTGTTTTGTATGTTTTTTTTTAACCTTTATTTAACTAGGCAAGTAAGTTAAGAACAAATTCTTATTTTCAATGACGGCCTAGGAACAGTGGGTTAACTGCCTGTTCAGGGGCAGTTCAGAACGACAGATTTGTACCTTGTCAGCTCGGGGGTTTGAACTTGCAACCTTCCGGTTACTAGTCCAACACTCTAACCACTACCCTGCCGCCCCAAGCTGTCATATACCTTCACCACCTGGGGGCGGCCCGTCAGGAAGTCCAGGCCTCAATTGCACAGGGCAGGGTTGAGACCAAGGGCCTCAAGCTTAATGGTGAGCTTGGAGGGTACTATGGTGTTGAATGCTGAGCTAAAGTCAATGAACAGCATTCTTACATAGGTAGTCCTCTTGTCCAGATGGGATAGGGCAGTGTGTAGTGTGATGGCGATTGCATCGTCTGTGGACCTATTGAGGTGGTAAAAAAAATTGAAGTGGGCATAGGGTGACAGGTAAGGTGGAGGTGATATGATCCTTGACTAGTCTCTCAAAGCATTTCATGATGACAGAAGTTAGTGCTACGGGGCGATAGCCATTTAGTTCAGTTACCCTTGCATTCTTGGACACAGGTACATTGGTGGCCATCTTGAAGCATGTGGGGACAGCAGACTGGGATTGGGATTGATTGAATATGTCTATAAACACACCAGGTAGCTGGTCTGCGCCTGCTCTGAGGACGCGGCTACGGATGCCGTCTGGGCCAGCAGCCTTGCGAGGGTTAACACGTTTAAATGTTTTACTCACATCGGCCACGGAGAAGGAGAGCCCACAGTCCTTGGTAGCGGGCCACACCTTGTTGGCACTGTATTATCCTCAAAGCAGGCAAGGAAGGTGTTTAGTTTGTCTGGAAGCAAGACATCGGTGTGCGTGACGTGGCTGGTTTTCCTTTGTAGTCCGTGATTGTCTGTAGACTCTGCCACATGCATCTTGTGTCTGAGTCGTTGAATTGTGACTCCACTTTGTCTCTATACTGATAGAGCTTGTTTGATTGCCTTGCCATATTCCCAGTCACCTTTCCATGGTTAAATGTGGTGGTTCGCGCTTTCAGTTTTGCGCGAATTCCACCATCTATCCACAGTTTCTGGTTAGTTTAGGTTTTAATAGTCACAGTGGGTACAACATCTCCTGTACAATTCCTTATCAATTCACTCACCGAATCAGCATATACGTCAATATTATTTTCTGAGGCTACCTGGAACTTATTCCAGTCCGCGTGGTCAAAACAATCGTGAAGCGTGGATTCTGGTTGGTCAGACCAGCATTGAATATTCCTTAGCACAGGTACTTCCTGTTTGAGTTTCTGTCCATAGGAAGGGAGGAGCAAAATGGAGTCGTGGTCAGATTTGCCAAAAGAGTGTGGGGGAGGGCATTGTATGCATCGCGGAAGTTAGAGTAACTGTGGTAAAGTGTTTTTCCAGCGTTGATAGAGTTTAGGTAGCCCTGTTCTCAAATTTCCTTAGTTAAAATCCTCAGCTACAACAAATCCAGCCTCAGGATATATTGTTTCCAGTTTGCATTAAGTCCATTGAAGTTCCTTGAGGGCCGTCGTGGTATCGGCTTGAGGGGGGATATACACGGCTGTGACAATAACCGAAGAGAATTATTGATTGTCAGGTGAACAGAAGGACTTGAGTTCCTGTATGTTGTAACAATTACACCTTGAGTCATTTGTCATGAAACATACACCCCACCCTTTTTCTTCCCGGAAAGATGTTAATTCCTGTTGGCGCGACGCAATGAGAATCCAGGTGGCTGTACCGACAGCATATCCTGAGAGAGCCATGTTTCCATGAAACAGAGTATGTTACAACCCCTGATGTCTCTCTGGAAAGCAACCATTTCCCTGTAGGTTGATGTCGCTCTGATATCCCAAAAATTATTCCCAGCTGTATGTAATAACACTTAAGATTTTCTGGGCTAACAATGTAAGAAATAATACAAGGCTGTTGCTGGAAAAACTTATGAATTATGGCTTTACTCCCCTTGCAATATTGTGGATAAAGAGTTACCTGTCTAACAGAACACAGAGGGTGTTCTTTAATGGAAGCCTCTCCAACATAATTCAGGTAGAATCAGGAATCACCCAAGAGCAGCTGCATAGGCCCCTTACTTTTTTCAATCTTTACTAACAACCTGCCACTTTGAGTAAAACCAATGTGTCTATGTATGCGGATGACTCAACACTATACACTTCAGCTACCACTGCGACTGAAATTACAGCAACACTTAACAAAGAGCTGCAGTTTCAGAATGGGAAGCAAGGAATAAGTTAGTACTAAATATTTCAAAAACTAAAAGCATTGCATTTGGGATAAATCATTCACTAAACCTCAACCACGCAGTCAATCAGGAAAGCAAAGGCCAGCTTTTTCAAGCAGAAATTTGCATCCTGTAGCTCTAACCCCAAAAAAGTTCTGGGACACTGTAAAGTCCATGGAGAACAAGAGCACCTCCTCCCAGCTGCCCACTGCACTGAGGCTAGGTAACATGGTCACCACCGATAAATCCGTGATAATCGAAAATTTCAACAAGCAGTTCTCAACGGCTGGCCATGCCTTCCTCCTGGCTACTACAACCTCGGACCAACAGCTCCGCCCCCCCCCCCCCCCTCCCCCGCAGCTACTCGCCCACGCCTCCCCAGCTTCTTCTTCACTCAAATCCAGATAGCAGATGTTCTGAAAGAGTTGCAATTCCTGGACCCATACAAATCAGCTGGGCTTGACAATCTGGACCCTCTATTTCTGAAACTGTCCGCTGCCATTGTCGCAACCCCTATTACCAGCCTGTTCAACCTTTCCTTTGTATCATCTGAGATGCCCAAGGATTGGAAAGCTGCCGCGGTCATCCCCCTCTTCAAAGGGGGAGACACCCTGGACCCAAACTGTTACAGACCTATATCCATCCTGCCCTGCCTATCAAATGTCTTCGAAAGCCAAGTCAATAAACAGATCACTGACCATCTCGAATCCCACCGTACCTTCTCCGCTGTGCAATCCGGTTTCCGAGCTGGTCACGGGTGCACCTCAGCCACGCTCAAGGTACTAAACGATATCATAACCACCATCGATAAAAGACAGTACTGTGCAGCCGTCTTCATCGACCTGGCCAAGGCTTTCGACTCTGTCAATCACCATATTCTTATCGGCAGACTCAGTAGCCTCGGTTTTTCTAATGACTGCCTTGCCTGGTTCACCAACTACTTTGCAGACAGAGTTCAGTGTGTCAAATCGGAGGGTATGTTGTCCGGTCCTCTGGCAGTCTCTACGGGGGTACCACAGGATTCAATTCTCGAGCCGACTCTTTTCTCTGTATATATCAATGATGTTTCTCATGCTGCGGGCGATTCCCTGATCCACCTCTACACAGACGACACCATTCTGTATACTTCTGGCCCTTCCTTGGACACTGTGCTATCTAACCTCCAAACGAGCTTCAATGCCATGCAACACTCCTTCCGTGGCCTCCAACTGCTATTAAACGCGAGTAAAACCAAATGCATGCTTTTCAACCGTTCGCTGCCTGCACCCACACGCCCGACTAGCATCACCACCTTGGATGGTTCCGACCTAGAATATGTGGACATCTATAAGTACCTAGTTGTCTGGCTAGACTGCAAACTCTCCTTCCAGACTCATATCAAACATTTCCAATCCAAAATCAAATCTGGAGTCGGCTTTCTATTTCGCAACAAAGCCTCCCTCACTCACGCCGTAAAACTTACCCTAGTAAAACTGACTTTCCTACTGATCCTCGACTTCGGCGATGTCATCTACAAAATAGCTTCCAATACTCTACTCAGCAAACTGGATGCAGTTTATCACAGTGCCATCCGTTTTGTTACTAAAGCACCTTATACCACACACCACTGCGACCTGTATGCTCTAGTCGGCTGGCCCTCGCTACATGTTCGTCGCCAGACCCACTGGCTACAGGTCATCTGCAAGTCTATGCTAGGTAAAGCTCCGCCTTATCTCAGTTCACTGGTCACGATGGCAACACCCACCCGTAGCACGCACTCCAGCAGGTGTATCTCACTGATCATCCCTAAAGCAAAAACCTCATTTGGCCGCCTTTCCTTCCAGTTCTCTGCTGCCTGCGACTGGAACGAATTGCAAAAATCTCTGAAGTTCGAGACTTTTATCTCCCTCACCAACTTTACACATCTGCTATCTGAGCAGCTAACTGATCGCTGCAGCTGTACATAGTCCATCGGTACAGTATATTGCCCACCCAATTTACCTACCTCATCCCCATACTGTTTTTATTTTATTTACTTTTCTGCTCTTTTGCACACCAGTATCTCTACCTGCACATGTTCATCTGATCATTTATCGCTCCAGTGTTAATCTGCTAAATTGTAATTATTCACTCCTATGGCCTATTTATTGCCTACCTCCTCATGCCATTTGCACACAATGTATATAGATTATTTTTTTCTACTATGTTATTGACTTGTTTATTGTTTACTCCATGTGTAACTCTGTTGTTGTCTGTTCACACTGCTATGCTTTATCTTGGCCAGGTCGCAATTGCAAATGAGAACTTGTTCTCAACTAGCCTACCTGGTTAAATAAAGGTGAGAAAAAAAATGGAGAAAAAAAACCTAAATCTTGTAATGAATAATATGGAAATTGAGCAAGTTTTGTTGACTAAACTGCTTGGAGTAATCCTGTCATGGTCAAAACATATTGATAGCACAGTAGCTAAAATGGGGAGAAATAAAGCGCTGCTCTGCATTCTTAACAGCACAATCAACAAGGCAGGTCCTACAGGCCCTAGTTTTGTCGCACCTGGACTACTGTTCAGTTGTGTGGTCAAGTGCTCAGAACAGGGGAGCACGGCTCGCCCTTGGGTGTACACAGAGCAAACATTCTCTCACATGTCAATCTCTCCTGGCTCAAAGTGGAGGAAGCATTGACTCCATGATTCCTTATATTTTTTGGAGGTATTGAAATGTTGAATGCACTGAGCTGTCTGTTTGAACACCTGGCACACAGCTCAGACACCCATGCCTACCCCTCAAGACATGCCACCAGAGATCTCTTCACAGTCCCCAAGTCCAGAACAGACTATGGGAGGCGCACAGTACTATAGAGAGCCATGACTTCACGGAACTCCATTCCACATCAAGTAACTCATACCAGCAGTAAAATTTGATTTAAAAACAAATAAAATACACCTTATGGAACAGCGGGGACTGTGAAGCAATGCAAACATAGACACATGCATACAAACACAATCTCATACGCATTATACTGTCACGACCTGACCTTAGAGATCCTTTTTATGTCTCTATTTTGGTTTGGTCAGGGCGTGAGTTGGGGTGGGCATTCTATGTTTTTGTGTTCTATTTCTGTGTGTTTGGCCGGGTGTGGTTCTCAATCAGTGGCAGCTATCTATCGTTGTCTCTGATTGAGAACCATACTTAGGTAGCCTGTTTTCCCACTTTTGTTTGTGGGTGGTTATTTTCCGTTTCAGTGTTTTCACCATAGGGGACTGTTTCGGTTTTCCTTTATTCTCTTGTTCGTTTGTTTTCTGTGTTCAGTGTAATAAATATGACAAACACTTACCACGCTGCATATTGGTCCAATATTTCATACTCCTCCTTTACAGAACCACCCACCACAACGGACCAAGCAGCGTGGTAACCAGGAGCAGAGGGTTCTGGACTCCTGGACTTGGGAGGAGATTTTGGACGGTAAGGGACCCTGGGCACAGGCTGGGGAAAATCGCCGCCCCAGGGAAGAGCTGGAGGCAGCTAAAGCCGAGCAGTGGCGATATGAGAAGTTAGCACGGCAGCGCAACAGGCACGAGAGGCAGCCCCAAAAATGTATTGGGTGGTGGCACACGAGGAGTGTGGCTAAGTCAGGTAGGAGACCTGAGCCAACTCCCCGTGCTTACGGTGGCGAGAGGTTGACCGGGCAGGCACCGTGTTATGCGGTGAGGCGCACGGTGTCCCCAGTGCGCAGGCATAGCCCGGTGCGCTACATCGCAGCTCCTCGTATCGGCCGGGCTCGATTGGGCATCGAGCCAGGAGTAATGAAGCCGGCTCAGCGCATCAGGTCTCCAGTGCGTTTCCTCAGCCTGGGTTATATGTCACCAGCCCTACGCACGGTGTCCCAGGTTCGCCAGCACAGCCCATTGCGGTCTGTTCTACCCCGCCGCACTTGCCAAGCTACCGGGAGTATACAGCCAGGACAGGTTGTGCAGCCTCTGTGTTCGAGACCTCCAGTGCGCCTCTACGGTCCGGTCCATCCGGTGCCTCCTCCACGCACCAGGCCTCCTGTGGCAGCCCCACGCACCAGGCTGTCTCTCTGTCTCCTCCCTCCAGGTTCTCCCTCCTGTCCACGCTGCCGGAGTCTCCCGCCTGTCCGGCGTTGCAGGGGTCTCCCGTCTATTTGGGGCCGATGCAAGGGTCCCCAGTCCGAGGTCGGCAGCGAGGGTTGCCGCTCCAAAGGCGCCACCTAAATGGGCCAAGACTAAGGTGGAGTGGGGTCCACGTCCCGCGTCAGAGCCGCCACCGTGGACAGATGCCCACCTAGACCCTCCCCTATGGGTTTTGCAAATAAATTCATTAAAAATCCTACAATGTGATTTTCTGGATTTTTTTTCTCATTTTGTCTGTCATAGTTGAAGTGTACCTATGATGAAAATTACAGGCCTCTCTCATCTTTTTAAGTGGGAGATCTTGCACAATCGGTGGCTGACTAAATACTTTTTTGGCCCAAAGCAGGTTATAATTTTGTGTTTTTATATATATTTGTTATAATATATATAAATACATTGATATTTATATAAAAACAAAATAACCTTTCTGTGAACTGTAGGTGATAACAATTTAAACCTTTCAATTGATGGCCTAAAGCAAACCTTTTTGCAGGCAATTCTGGTAGGCTAATAAAAGTATGTTGTTAAAGCACATTTCACACGCTCATTGCACAAGCTTGTTGGTGCTTCCTTTGGTGCACAAATCATCTAACCACTCTAATTTGAGATGATTTATTCCCTTTTATTTATGAAAAGAAACTAATACGGTCTTTTATTATTTATGATTTATTTCTGATATTTTAGCTTAATTAAATTGATTTATATTATAGTGTTATAGTGTAGTTAGTATAGGTATAGTTCCCCCCCAAAACGTTTATTTTCTTCATTTTACTAGGCAAGTCAGTTGAGAACAAAGTCTTACTTACAGCCTACCTCAGCCAAAACCGGAAGACACTGGGTCAATTGTGCACCACCCTAAGAGAATTGGAATTCGCAGCCTGGATTTGAACCAGGTACTGGGACTGTGCTGGGATGCAGTGTCTTAGACCACTGCGCCACTCAGGAGCAGAAAGTAGATATGGGCTACTATGGGTGGGGTAGGCTAAATAATTACAACCAAATAGGCCTAAATAATTGTCAATTAATAATCATATCAATGGATGGAATCAGTGAATGAATGGCTGCAGCAACAATTACAGGGTCTGATAAGGAGCATAACAGATGAGGCCTAAGAGACAACATAACAATTAAGTCGTTCAAACTAGATATTAAGTATGTTTTTTTTTCTTTCTTTTTAACCCTGGACTTCAGGGCTTCTGTAAAATCTGCAGAGAGGAAGATTCATTATTTCAAACTTGTGAGACAACAAAAAAAGTGTGCCACATTTCCATTAAAATGCAATTTTATATTAAAAGATATCACAGCTTGTTAGTACTGCAGGAAATACATAAGTCTTTTTTATATTTACACATCAAGTGACAACCAAACAAAGAAATCATAAATATCTCTGTTAGTTACCTTTACAACAGTTATATGTGACCAATATTTCATAACATAAAAGAGCATTATTAAATAACAGGCAGCAACCCTATAATTTACAAGGTTTGAAAACACAGTGGTTAAATAATCCAGCAAAACAAAATGTCCTTCTCCAATGAGTAATATTAATACAAGACAAAACAAGCATGAATTCCCTTTGTACAAAATACTCTCTATACAACAAAATCACCAACATATATTTGACAATTTGTCTGCTTAAAATGCATGGTAAAATCTGTACAGTTTAGCAACCTTCGCTGAGTGGGTGGGATTCTGTGTTTGCGTAGTTAATGATTGAAGCATTGGTCAGATTGATGCGTCTGTGATCCAACTTTAGAGACCTCAGGTAAAGTAGCTGCCAAAACCTTCTCTCATTGGCATCAGTGCTATGAAATTCCTGTCTAGCAGCAAATCAGCATTTTGCTGAACTTGAAGTTACTTCAAGATTCAAGGTTTTGAGAACTCAAACTGATATCTGTCCAGTGCAACACTCCAATTCCCACCCTCTGCATTTCCATGACAGATAGAACAGTACAAAACAATGTTCATCTGACACCGTACCCAAACTGGACGCACACGTGCCCCATCGTGCGCAAATTGATTTTGACCCCCAACACCAAACGCGATCACAACACGCAGGTTGGAATATCAAAACGAACTCTGAACAAATTATATTAATTTGGGGACAGGTCAAAAAGCATTAAATATTCATGGCAATTTAGCTAGCTAGCTTGCAGTTGTTAGCTAATTTGTCCTATTTAGCTAGCTTGCTGTTGCTAGCTAATTTGTCCTGGGATATAAACGTGAGTGGTTATTTCACCGGAAATAAACAAGGTCCTCTACACCGACAATTAATCCACACAAGACGGTCAACTGAATCGTTTCTAGTCATCTCTCCTCCTTCCAGTCTTTTTCTTCTTTGCACTTTATATGGCGATTGGCATCAAACTTTCAAAGTATTAGTATTAGTATGAACTCAGTTCATCTTTCAATCACCCACATGGGTATAACCAATGAGGAGATGGCACGTGGGTGTTTGCTTCTATAACCCAATGAGGAGATGGTAGAGGCAGGATTTGCATTGCGTTCAGTGTCACAAATAGAACTGACTTCTATTTTCGAGCTTGGCAACGCAGACTCTCATTGGCGCGCTTGAGCAGTGTGGGTGCAATGACTGAATAACATGTATGTGTGCATTTATTTTGCAACGCTAGCGCAAGCGAAATTAGCAGTGTGGTCAGCATGTAAGGGCTAGATTCACCCGTAATGCTGAATATCCGCTCTACAGTAGAATTGAAAGGCAATGTTCCGACATTGGCAGAGACTGCATTCGTGGTAAACTCTGCATATGCTCAATCGGAAATTACCTTTAAATTTCAATTGTGCTAGAATATGAATCTTCAGCGCTATGGACTGAATCTAGGTCTTAATGTAACATACAGTGCCTTGCGAAAGTATTCGGCCCCCTTGAACTTTGCGACCTTTTGCCACATTTCAGGCTTCAAACATAAAGATATAAAACTGTATTTTTTTGTGAAGACTCAACAACAAGTGGGACACAATCATGAAGTGGAACGACATTTATTGGATATTTCAATTTTTTTTAACAAATCAAAAACTGAAAAATTGGGCGTGCAAAATTATTCAGCCCCCTTAAGTTAATACTTTGTAGCGCCGCCTTTTGCTGCGATTACAGCTGTAAGTCGCTTGGGGTATGTCTCTATCAGTTTTGCACATCGAGAGACTGAAATTTTTTCCCATTCCTCCTTGCAAAACAGCTCGAGCTCAGTGAGGTTGGATGGAGAGCATTTGTGAACAGCAGTTTTCAGTTCTTTCCACAGATTCTCGATTGGATTCAGGTCTGGACTTTGACTTGGCCATTCTAACACCTGGATATGTTTATTTTTGAACCATTCCATTGTAGATTTTGCTTTATGTTTTGGATCATTGTCTTGTTGGAAGACAAATCTCCGTCCCAGTCTCAGGTCTTTTGCAGACTCCATCAGGTTTTCTTCCAGAATGGTCCTGTATATGGCTCCATCCATCTTCCCATCAATTTTAACCATCTTCCCTGTCCCTGCTGAAGAAAAGCAGGCCCAAACCATGATGCTGCCACCACCATGTTTGACAGTGGAGGTGGTGTGTTCAGTGTGATGAGCTGTGTTGCTTTTACGCCAAACATAACGTTTTGCATTGTTGCCAAAAAGTTCAATGTTGGTTTCATCTGACCAGAGCACCTTCTTCCACATGTTTGGTGTGTCTCCCAGGTGGCTTGTGGCAAACTTTAAACTACACTTTTTATGGATATCTTTAAGAAATGGCTTTCTTCTTGCCACTCTTCCATAAAGGCCAGATTTGTGCAATATACGACTGATTGTTGTCCTATGGACAGAGTCTCCCACCTCAGCTGTAGATCTCTGCAGTTCATCCAGAGTGATCATGGGCCTCTTGGCTGCATCTCTGATCAGTCTTCTCCTTGTATGAGCTGAAAGTTTAGAGGGACGGCCAGGTCTTGGTAGATTTGCAGTGGTCTGATACTCCTTCCATTTCAATATTATCGCTTGCACAGTGCTCCTTGGGATGTTTAAAGCTTGGGAAATATTTTTGTATCCAAATCCGGCTTTAAACTTCTTCACAACAGTATCTCAACAGTATCTCGGACCTGCCTGGTGTGTTCCTTGTTCTTCATGATGCTCTCAGCGCTTTTAACGGACCTCTGAGACTATCACAGTGCAGGTGCATTTATACGGAGACTTGATTACACACAGGTGGATTGTATTTATCATCATTAGTCATTTAGGTCAACATTGGATCATTCAGAGATCCTCACTGAACTTCTGGAGAGAGTTTGCTGCACTGAAAGTAAAGGGGCTGAATAATTTTGCACGCCCAATTTTTCAGTTTTTGATTTGTTAAAAAAGTTTGAAATATCCAATAAATGTCGTTCCACTTCATGATTGTGTCCCACTTGTTGTTGATTCTTCACAAAAAAATACAGTTTTATATCTTTATGTTTGAAGCCTGAAATGTGGCAAAAGGTCGCAAAGTTCAAGGAGGCCGAATACTTTCGCAAGGCACTGTACATACACTTCAAACGCATGCCATCAAAAAACGAAGAAAAATAGACAATTAAACAGTATACAATTCCAAGTTTGAGTTGATATAGATGTTAGCTAAGGTTTTATAGGGTTGTCAGCAGTCAAATAAACTTGAGTTTTTGTAAACCTTGTTTACAGTAGCTAGCGATCTACAGATGTTGTTAAATTACACAGTTCGGGTAGCCTCTGTAGTAAAAAAATGCGGTTGGCTAGAGGTGTTAATGTCATATTTCATCACATTTATAGTCCTTGATGTGGATTTCTTTGCAAATTAAGCAAAATTACCACAGATACTCACCAGGTAGGTATGATCAAACAATGGCTGCCCGAAAATATTTTTTTTGTGGTGAAGTTACGTTCCAGGACTTTCGAGAGTGATGATTGGCTGAAAAACATTTGGAACAAGCTAGACTTTTCATTGGTGGGTTTTTGCTCTCTTTCTCCAATTTGGAACAAGCTAAAGCTCTGATTGGAGGAGAGGACTAATGGAACAATATGGGTATTTGGAACATTTGGAACAGAGAAGAATGCGCTGCAAATAGCGCAATGGTTACCAAACTAATCCTCTCATTCGGCCTCAACAACAGAGAACTAGGGAACGCCACTCAACACCGCACCTACGTCTCCAACCTCTACCACACTAGAAAAAGAACTAGGGAAGGCTACCTTAGCCTTCCCCAACGCAGAGATATTTATCCCGCTCATCAACTACTCTCCCAAAATGCCACTTGAGAGAATCAACCTGGACGTCATCAACAGAATTATCAAAAACCACCCACACATCCCTCTCCTACCTACAGCCAAATTCTACACCCTTCAGGACTACCTCCACTGGACTCCCACGACTGCCACAGCCATTTGGAAATGGTGGAAACAACACACCGCATAACACATTACCTCTCTTACCCTGACCAGGGGGAGCAGGCACACACCCACGCTGAAGACAGCACTCCCCTTCCCTACCGAACAGAAGACTAGAAAAATTACATTCCCCCCACTATTTGACCCTCCTCCCAAAAAAAGCAGATTATCTAAAAAGTCAGATAACCCACACACACCTGCTCCTGAAACTAGGGTAAACTCCCTGTTACCACCCTCGATACCCATAGACACAACACCAATTATTAAAGGCTCCGAGGTGATTAACCTATCACGCTCCTTCTCCCCCACGGAACTTAGCCTCCTACGTAGAGGCCTCACCTACATCCCTACCACCAAAAACGGGTACCACACTACAAACAGAAATCAACAACTACAACAAACTCAAAGTGGCTACATTCTTTCACCAGCAGGAACCCCTACCACACAAAACTACAGACCACAGGGACAAACTAGCACGGCTACGCACACCCACAGGTTGGGTACCCCCAATTGCAGACCTACCCCCCCCTGATAATAGATATTATGGATAAAGACTGGGATACCTTCAACACCACTGCCTTCTCCCCGGAACCTACCAATAACCTCACGAAGGAGGAAACCACAGCGCTTAAACAACTTAAAAACAACCCCACCATTATCATTAAACCAGCAGATAAAGGCTCAGCTATTGTCATCTTGGCTACCCAACAATATATCCTCGAAGCAGAAAGACAACTCCGAAACACGGCATTCTACCAGCTAATAGAGGGACCCTTCTACCTCCAATCTGCAGCACTCATCAAAAGAGAACTCATACAAATGGAACGGAAGAACCACATCACCTAAAGGCAACGAGACTACCTCACAAGGGATACACCTACTAGGAGCAGGTGCTTCTATCTACTCCCCAAAATCCACAAAGACCCCTCCTCTTGGCCCCTCCCATTTGAAGTCCCTCCGGGGAGACCCATAATCTCAGATTGTGGAAGCGAAACATACGGCATCTCACAATGGTTAGACGTACACCTACGTCCTCTTGCTTCCAAACACAACACCTACCTCAAAGATACTCCCGACTTTCTCAACAAAATCGCCAACACACCAGTCACCACTGATGACCTCTTATTCACAATGGACATCGAGAGCCTCTACACCAACATTGAATTAGGAGCAGGACTAACAGCGGTCAGAGCCCACCTAAAAAAAATACCCCTCACCGGACAGACCAGATGACCACCTCCTACGTCTCCTAGAATTGGCACTTACCCGCAACGATTTTGAATTCAACGGCAACACCTACCTCCAAACGAAAGGTGTAGCCATGGGAAAAAGATTTGCACCGGCATATGCGGACATCTACCTAGCGGAAAACACTGTTTACCCACTATGCCCACTCAAACCATTCCGCTTCTACCGATACTTTGACGACATATGGGGCATATGGCAACATGGCATAGCAGAATTTCTACAATTCACCGCTATTCTCAACAGCCACCACCCCTCCATCCACTTGACACACGAACTCCACAGTTCTGAAGTCCACTTCTTGGACACCGTCACCTACAAAGGACCTAACCTCTTCAGGACAGGTAGACTTGATACCAAAATGTACTTCAAGAACACAGACACGCACGCCCTTCTGCATGATACTAGCTTCCTTCCTCCGCACACTAGTAGAGGAATACTAAAATCACAATTTCTGAGGTTCCGCAGGATATGCACCCAACCCAAAGACCTCAATTGCCACGTGCACCCTCTCCAAAGCCCTCATCCAAAACAGAGGATACACCCGCTCGGAGCTGAAAAAAACCAAACACAACACTGGGAGATACACACGCACGGGACTAACCAAAGGAAACCACCGTATCATACCCATCATCACAACCTATAACTCACCCAGTTTCCAAGTGGCTACTCTTATCCAGAAAAGACTCAAGCACAAACAACTACTCCACACACCCATCCTGGCCTTCAAAAGGAACAAAAATCTCAGGGATTCCTTGGTCAGCAGCCACCTCCAAAAATAAACCAGAGTGACAAAACCAGAAACTCTCCGGGATCCTCTAGGTCCTACACCACCTGGACCACCACTGAGGCTTTCAGTACAGCGGAGGAACGCCCAGACATACACTACACCTGCACCTTACACACCCCATACAAAAGATAGGGGGTCATCAAGACCACAAAAACAGACCTCCAATAGCACCATAGAGTTACCATGACCATGGACTCTCAATAAATACTTTCCTTTAGCCACTTTACTAGCACTATAGAATTACCGTGACCATGGACTCTCAATAAATACTTTCCTTTAGCCACTTTACTAGCACTATAGAGTTACCGTGACCACGGACTCTCCAAAAATAATCTTACCTTTAGTTACTTTACTTATATTAACACATTTCTTTTTAAAAAGGGATATAAATATATATTCATATATATGTATATCATTTTTATTTCTCAAGTTTCTTGAACTCGGGGTTACCATGACCATGGACCCTTGACGAAAAGAAACTACAAAATATAACCTAAATAACTTATATTACAAACTAATAACCCTCACCAACTCACCATCCTTCCTAAAATACCTCTCTGAAGATACCCACCAGCACCCCCAACAGACGAGAACCTTTTTTCTCCAACTACTCTGGGGACCACGGCTTTGGCGACTCACCCGCAGCGAGTAGACCCTAAGCAATTAGGCCCGACCATACACCAAACAAGAAGACGGGAGGAAATGGTAGAGACCGGACTCCTCCGGGACCCCTCTTGGTCCTGTTGGCAGACCTATCGGCACAACCCTCCCAGCCCCATACAAACAGGAGACTCACGTACCGCGCTGGACGACTATCTACCCCAGATTAGAGCTGGATTGGCAGTATGTCCAGTAGCGCGTGTTTCATCCTAGCGGGTTGGGGCAACTAAAAGTGGGGCTTTCGGGTCGGGCGCTGCGCCTGGAGGCTCGCATCTGCCGCGTAATCCCTGGGGTGCCCAGATTATGTCTGGCGGAGAATTGGATCCCACAAATTTTCACTGGGGGACCCCTTACCCCGCCGCACTAAGCCTGGACAACCGATCCACTTCTTTACCTGGACTTCGAACAAATTCACTGTCTAGGGAGGATATACCTCTGGAAACGATACGATCCTGGAAGGGAGTAGCTCCACTGGTCACTATCACCCAAACCACTGAATTACCTACGACTGAGATGGTGGGGATGGACACATGGCAATCAACTTCTACTACTGGCAGACGTACGCTACGAAAACCAGAGAATATTTGCCTGATCCTAAACCCTCCATACACCTACCGAAACACAGGACGGAACTCCAAGGGCGGATGCATGACAACCGTAGAGAGAGCGTGCCTTCTGGGTTTTTGTCTGCTCAAACCACTGGTAGTTTAAAGACTAACCACTTGACAGGGACACATGGCAACCAACTGAGGCCCAGACCTGCATAAGGTACGCCACTCGATGGTTTTGCCTGATCCTACGCCGAGTATACCCATTACAGACCAGCTGGATTCGACTAGACATGGGCTGATTCAGAGTTAGGAACCTGGAAGGGAATAACCCCTGAATTACACAACATGATTGAAAACATCCAGGACCTAAAGACTGACGAACACGGAAGTAAATACATAGACAACATGGAGCTAAGAGTAAAGGATCCAACAGAGAGTAAACTCCTAGGTTGCACTATGCTTTCCACATCCGTTGACAAGCGGACCTAGACATCATGACCACACCACTCGATATGGACACATTGCAACCAACCAAGGACCAAACCTAACCCTAACCCTAACCCTAAACCTACATAAGGTGCGCAACTAAAGGGATTTTGCCTGATCCTACATCTAGTTTACAGACCTACCTAAACTCTACCATTCTAAAAAAACTATACCTGACCCTAACCTTAGCCCTAACCTTAACCATCCTAAAATCCATACCTAACCTTAACCCTCACCCTCACCCTAACCCTTACCTAAATATTAAAATACTATACCTTATCCTAACCTCAACCCTAACCATTCCACCAACTATACCTAACCCTAACCTACGGACAGACTACCTTTTAACCCAACCAACGGGTTAATCTACAAGTGGGCTACCATGGGGCCTACAACTTTGGCCGGCCGCGCCCGGTACGGGCGTATATGATGTGGAGTGCACCCTTCCCCCCTCCGGTTTCCACGTGTCAGAGATGGAAGTGGATCAACCGACTCAAAACTAGAAACCAAACACTTGGCGAGTCACCGCTGCATTGCCTGCTGGAGGGTCTGGACGCAGTAAGCCAAGGAAATTTCATCCCTGATATTTACTGGGATCCTCTCAAATCTGGCTTTTTATAGGGGTGTTAATCCTCCACCCATTGTACTTCTTATAGAATTGGTCTTATAGTGAACAGGTCTAAAATAATAATTAGATTAAATACCACCTAAAATGACCCTACTCTACTCCTGACCCCATGATGCACACCACCTACTCTACTTTTTCCAACTTAAAGGCATTTTTCTACCAAAGAACCTGGATTCAACTACAAACATACTCCAACTGGATATTTTGATGAACACTACCCCCTCCATTTTTTCTACTAAAGGGGACTTTTTTTTAAGATATCACCTTCCCAACTAAAGACAAATACTTTTTTTTCACCAAGGAACTAGACTCTACCACACCGACACAGGTGTAAGAGACTTCCACCTATCCTGACGACCGTATCTCCAACTTAGGAGCAAAAGGAAACAAATTATGATACAGGCTCACCCCACTCACACCCCTGCACTATACACCAACATACCAAAAAACCCAGGTAAGTACCAACATCCTACAACCAGACCCCCCCCCCCCCCCCCCAGGTAAGTATTCCCCCCACTGGAGTAGTTACATCATCTTCGGAGGACACACACCACTGGAAACAGCCCCAAAAAGTTTTTCCGGACCCGTATCTCCCATTCCCCAAGTGGACAGAAACTAGACAATACGGCCAAATCTACTGCATACACAGGATCCCAAATGGACGAAAACGCGATGCAAGCTACACTCCGCTAAAAAGCACCAACTAAAGACGACTAGTTTAGCACCACCCCGAAGCAGGCCAAAGTGAAACTACCCCCCAGAAACCCTACCTACCACTACCCCTCAACAAAGAAACAAGGTTTTAGTTCCCTACACACCATGAAATGACCAGATTTCACGGCCTCCACTTCAGCACCTTACTGCATTCAATGACGTGACTCCAAAAGCAGGAAAATATCTCTACCACTTTTGTAGGCTTATAGCTAGACCTATGGGTCACCTAGAACCTCAACTATAGTCTCATCATGTTCCTACAGATGTCTACTCTACCCTCAACCGCTCCTGAAACCACAGAACCTCATCTTGGGCTCCTTCTAGGCCCAAAACCTCAACCAGAGCAGACCGCTCCCGACGCTAACACACAAGTCAATGGTGACACAAAGGCCAAACACAACTTTTTTACAGGGGGATCTACCATACTTCTACACATCACAATAACCACGTATGGCTCATCCTGACCCCTAAGACTTCTAGTCTTACCCAAAATTGTATACCTCTGGGACACAACCCAAACAGCACCCCAAAAGCAAAGTTCCATCTACCCCCAAAAAAGGTTGAGAACCACTGCTATACACACTACTGAACAAAAGAACCGAACATATGTTTGCGGGGTTCAATGGATCCAACAAATTGCTGGCAGATATTTTGCCTCGAGACTAGCCTGTCTTTATGTACATTACAGACAACTATGCCGTTCAGTCTCTCTTGGCCCATGCAAGCCCGTAGCCAAGTCTCTAACCTGCGGAGTGCACTGGAGCAGCAGCACGGCCAGGTGGACTGGGGACAGCAAGGAGTCATCATGTCAGGTAGTCCTGGGGCATGGTCCTAGGTCTCAGGTCCTCCGAGAGAGAGAAAGAAAGAGAGAATTAGAGAAAGCACACTTAAATTCACACAGGACACCGAATAGGACAGGAGAAGTACTCCAGATATAACAAACTGACCCTAGCCCCCCGACACAAACTACTGCAGCATAAATACTGGAGGCTGAGACAGGAGGGGTCAGGAGACACTGTGGCCCCATCTGAGGACACCCCCGGACAGGGCCAAACAGGAAGGATATAACCCCACCCACTTTGCCATAGCACAGCCCCCACACCACTAGAGGGATATCTTCAACCACCAACGTACCATCCTGAGACAAGGCTGAGTATAGCCCACAAAGATCTCCGCCATGGCACAACCCAAGGGGGTGCGGCAACCCAGACAGGATGACCACATCAGTGAATCAACCCACTCAGGTGACGCACCCCTTCCAGGGACGGCATGAGAGAGCCCCAGTAAGCCAGTGACTCAGCCCCTGTAATAGGGTTAGAGGCAGAGAATCCCAGTGGAAAGAGGGGAACCGGCCAGGCAGAGACAGCAAGGGCGATTCGTTGCTCCAGAGCCTTTCCGTTCACCTTCCCACTCCTGGGCCAGACTACACTCAATCATATGACCCACTGAAGAGATAAGTCTTCAGTAAAGACTTAAAGGTTGAGACCGAGTTTGCGTCTCTGACATGGGTAGGCAGACCGTTCCATAAAAATGGAGCTCTATAGGAGAAAGCCATGCCTCCAGCTGTTTGCTTAGAAATTCTAGGGACAATTAGGAGGCCTGCGTCTTGTGACCGTAGCGTACATGTAGGCATGTACGGCAAGACGTGTAGGTATGTACGGCAGTCCAGTATGTATGCAGGTATATGTACTTTTACAACCAGCCTTTCTTGGCATTGCTGGTTGTAAGTACATATACCTGCATACATACTGGACAGTAGGTGGCAATGGCACTACTGTACACTGACTGTATGGGTGCAACAAACTTACCTGAGACTCCCTGTCTCTGCCAGTCTGTCCCTGCATATCTGTCCCCAGTTCTGCTGTCTGTGTGCCATCTGTTGCCTGCTCTGCCTAATGACATCATTGTGAAACATTGATGATATTTCTTTTTTCTGCCATTTTTCTTCCTGTCTGGCTGACCACACACAACACACACAAGGTTATTTACAGTAGGCGATGGGCTTCTATCATTCTATTTGGACTTCGCTAGCCATTTAGCTAGCCAGCAAGGACCAGGGTTAGCAGAGTGTGCTAAAGCAGTGAGTAAAACAAACTTAGGTAGGAGGCTTCTGATGTTGACATGCATGAAACCAAGGCTTTTTCGATCACAGATGTCAACAAATGAGGGTGCCTGGGGACATGCAGGGCCTGGGTTTACCTCCACATCACCCGCGGAACAGAGGAGTAGTAGTATGAGGGTGCGGCTAAAGGCTATCAAAACTGGTCACCTAGAGCGTTGGGGACAGAGAATAACAGGAGCAGATTTCTGGGCATGGTAGAATATATTCAGGGCATAATGCGCAGACGGGGGTAATGGTGGGGTGCGGGTACAGCGGAGGTAAGCCCAGGCACTGGGTGATGATGAGAGAGGTTGTATCTCTGGACATGCTGGTTGTAATGGGTGAGGTCACCGCATGTGTGGGAGGTGGGACAAAGGAGGTATCAGGGGTATGAAGAGTGGAACTAGGGGCTCCATTGTAAACTAAAACAATGATAACTAACCTGAACAACAGTATACAAGGCATATTGATATTTGAGAGAGACATACAGCGAGGCATACAGTAATCACAGGTGTTGAATTGGGAGAACTAGCTAAAACAGTAGCTGAAACAGTAGGTTAGACAACAACAGCTAATCAGCTAGCACAACAACAGCAGGTAAAATGGCGTTGACTAGGCAGGGAGGGTCGGATTAACTACACACAGAGCCTGAGTGCGGCTGGGGCCGACAGATAAAACATAAACAAGCAGAATGGAGTACCGTGATTGATGGACAGTCCAGCATGCATCAGCTATGTAGCCAAGTGATCGGTGTCCAGGGGGCAGCGGTGGGTGGGGCAGAGAAGCTAGACTGGCGAGTATTATCCAGGTTAAGAAAACTGGCTGGCTGTGCAGAAGGTAAAGGCCGCTAGCAGTGGCTAACAATGACTAAATAGCTTGTAGCTAGTTAGCTTCTGGAGGTTCTTGAATGTGTTCTAAAAATTAAAAATAATAGCGATTCCGTATCACATTGGGTGAGGCAGGTTACCGGAAGGTATAATCAAATAAAAAATCGAAAAGAGATTGAAAGAAAATATTTGGTCCGGTGAGTGGTTGGGACGCTGCGATTCAGACGGTTAGCAGGCCTGTGCTAACAAGCTAACAGTTAGTAGGCCGGGGCTGAACAAGGTTGCAGTTAGCGGACCGGGGCTAAACAAGCTAGCAGTTAGCAGGCCGAATTAGCAAGCAAGGGCTAGAAAGTTAGCCTTTGGGGGACGTCGCGATGGGGTGAGTCTGTTTATGCCTCTTCATGCAGTGACATCGATAGACCGGTCGTGGGTCCGGATATTGTAGCCCAGTAGTATGCTTTGGTGGTAGCACAGGAGCTCTGGCAGGGCTAGCTTCAAGCTAAATGGATGGAAACGCTAGCCAGGAGTTAACATCCGGGGTTGCAGTTAGCTAGTTGTGAAGACCCAGCTGAAAATGTTCCGTTTGCGGTGGGAATCCGGTGGGAATCCGGGGATAAAAAAAATATTAATTATAGGTCCGTTATGCTCTGGTTAGAGTCGCGTTGTTCGAACTGGCGAGAGCTTTCCGCGCTGAAGGTTAGCTGATGACCGGTTAGCTGAAGACCGCTAGCAATGGTTTGCTGGTAGTTAGCTGTCTAGCTTCAGTTGAGGGGTACTAGCTAGCTTGATAGTTAATGTTTGCTTTAGTTTGCGCGCCAGCTCTGCAAATTCAGCAGGTGTGTGTGTGAACGCTTCCAACAAAACTAATGACCTGCAGTGGATCAAACCATTGTGAGGCAAAGGGCGGGGGTCGCAATCTTTTGAAACTTAAAAACGCGCTATTAAGTGTCTATAATCAGCATAAGTGCTTTCATTGCGTTCATTCATATTATTGAAATTACATAGATATGTTTACAGTGATATATTGGGGGGGGAAATCATATTTTTCCCAGGATAGGGGGGTCGTGTCCCCCTGGGATTTCTGCCTATGCACGTGATATCTCCTCACTCACGTGGTTGATTGAAGGACGTGGTTGATTGAAGAACTGATTTGTGTTGATGGCAATTACCATATAAATTCAAAGATGAAGAAGGAGGGATGACTAGAAACGATTCAGTTGACGGTTTTATGTGTGGATTAATTGTCGGAGTAGAGGAATTTGTGTAATTCAGGTAAAAAAATAACGCAATGTTTATATCACAGGACAAATTAGCTAGCGGGTTAACTCGCTAAATTGCCATACATGTTTCATGCTTTTCGGCCTGTCCCCAATTTAATGCCATTGGTCACATATTTTGTTTTGATATTTTAACCTGCGTGTCTTTATCGCGTCTGCAAGCACGCAGCTGGTATGTTTATAATGAACTTTATCTGTCGAAAATGGAAATTGTGAGGTTTGAGGTCTTGTGGTGGCTTATGGGGGAGGAAAGGGGGGAGAGTACAGGGGGTTGGGGGGAAAAGAAGGGTGTGGTGTGGGTCCAAATTGTGGGTAGAGCCTATTCTAAATTTAGCTGCTCACACCAATTCTTAAAAATGAGGTCTGCTGTGGTTGTTGTCCAGTGTATCAGGTCTGTTGTGTGGAATTCATCATGGGGTATCTCCAAGAGAAATGGGCCATGTGTGGTGATGTAACCGTTAATGACTTTGAGGTTCCGTTTTCGATCTGGTGAAAGGAGGTGTGAGTGGTTAATAATGGGGATGTAAATAATTGCATTAGGGAAAAAGTGACTCTTGCTTCCTTGTGCATTGATGCATTCTGTTTGATGTTTTGTATGGGTCATTATCCATATTGTTTATGCCCACCGAGAGAACCACTATGCATGCTGGTGTCTAAATGAACCTCTGTTTTCTCCAGGACCTTTTTGAAATGGTAAAATGTTGCTCCAGGGTAACTCTCCACTTGTATGGGTTATGGGTTATGAAATGGAGGGATTCTATTAACATTTGAGTCTCCCAAGACTAGTATTGGTTTATTTCCCTTAAAATTCCAATCTGCCACCTTGCCATTTGGTGTAATACTTAAAGGCCCGTAGATGTCCTCCTAGGATCATAAATTAAACTGAGGTAAGCTCCAAGTTGCCTCTTTTTCTGGGTGGCAGTGCAGAAGTCGATGTGGTGAGAGATTCATTCAACCATAGTGTTGTTAAATATGAACATAAACGCCATATTGTGCATTTAAATGGTTTTATTGTTTTGTTAAAGGAAAGGAAAAACCTAAAAGAGGAAGTGCCAAACTAAAACCAAACAAACCATAAATATATAGAGTAGAAATAAATTATGAATAAAACCATGTTCTTCTCCATCCATTTTCCTGTCTGTTAAAACCCATTTTCTAATACAGGCCATTTGGTGTTATTGTCTGTAGGTTCTGGATCCACTCCCGTGCTGCCCACAGGTCCAGAGGCCCACAGGTCCAGCCTATATGTGACTGTAACCCTGATATGGTAAGGTGAGTGATGGGGTGCTCCCGGAAGTGGGTTATGAGTTCCGTTTGTAGGTGTGCCCTTTTAATGTTATACAGGTGTTGTTTGAGTCTGGTTTCTATGGTGTGTTTGGTTTCTCCAATGTATTGTTTATTGCAAAGTGTACATGTGATTATATAAACGGTGTTATGTGTGTTCAATGAATAGGATTCTTGTACTGGTGCTGATGTGTGGCTGTGTATATTTGTAATGAACTTTATCTGTCGAAAATGGAAATTATGAGGTTTGAGGTCTTGTGGTGGCTTACTACTGAATCTTGCTTTGGTGAGGAGGTCCTTTAAGTGTTTGTTCTTTCTAAATGCTGAAATAATTCTGTATGGTTTGAGTGGTATGTAAGTGTGCTGAACTGTAGAGAAGTTGTGTTTGATTGATTGATGTAGGGGTCTAATTCTATGTGAAAATGTGGTTACTAGGGGGATGATAATTGTCTGTTGATTGAGTATTGATGACAAGGGAGAAGAGACAGAGGAAGTGTTCCGGTTTAGTGATTGGTGCAGATCACTTTCCATAGGGGAGTCAGGGTGAGGGAGGGAGATAGGATGAGAACCAGGGTAATGGTACACATTAGGGTTAGGCGTGAGGTTTGGGGAGGGGTCAAGGTTAGGAGTAGGATGATTTGCTGTGGTCTGTGAGTGTTGGATGAATGGGAGGGAGGGCGGCCAATGTGTTTTTAATGGTTCTTAAAAATCGTTTTGAATATCCTCTTATAAGTGCATTGAATAGTGTATTTATTGCATAATCCAGGTCTTGCTTGCAAGATGATATCCTGTAGAACCGTATAATTTGTGATTTTATTATTCCCTTAAATGTATGTTTAGGATGGTAACTGTGTTTATGAAGTAAAGCATGTGTGTCTGTTGGTTTGAAGTAAACTCTAGTGTGTAGTGTTTTCTGTGATTGATTGTTATTACTGAAAAAAACTGTTGTGTCTAAGAAGTTGACTTCTTGCGGATGAATTGTGTATTTAACCTTAATGGATGGATGATGACCGTTGAGAATGTTTATAAAATCTGTGAATAACTGGATGTCGTGGGGCCAGGCTCCTATTATGTCATCTAAAAAGCGGTAATAACAAGTGGGTTGATATGGACACTTGGCCAGTGCCTCTCTCTCCCATTCAGCCATGTATATATTGGCGTAAGCAGGTGCACATTTTTTGCCCATAGCTGTTCCCTCCACCTGCAGGTAATAATGATCATTGAATAAAAAGTCATTGCTAGTCAGGCTGATTTCTAACAGTTGTAATATTTCTTTGTCCGGTCTAGTGTTGTCTGGGTATCTCTTAAAGATATTTCTAATTGCTTGTATTCCTGTTGCTGTATAGGCTATCAATATCTATGGTGAATATGTGTGTATGGGAGGGAACAACTATGGGTCCAATCCTCTCCATGAAGTGGTAGGTGTCCCTGAGAAAGCTGGGGTGCCTTGTGGAGAGAGGGTTGATATGGTGATCTATATATTGTGAAATGTTATAGGATTCACGATTGCAGTCTGAGACAATCGGTCTGCCAGGAGGAACTTCAAAGGGAATTGTCCATGTCTCCGGTTCCTTGTGTACTTTTAACAGTAAGTAGAATAGTCTAGGTCGTGGGGTGTCTGTACCGTTGAGAAAGTCCCGTTGTTTTGCTGTGATGTAGTGTTGGTCGTAGTCTTTTTATTATTGTCCTTAGCTGTGTCTGTGGTTGTATACTGTTTTGTACCCAAGTGATCAGTGTCCAGGGGGCAGCGAAGCTAGACTGGCGAGTATTATCCAGGTTAAGAAAACTGGCTGGCTGTGCAGAAGGTAAAGGCCGCTAGCAGTGGCTAACAATGACTAAATAGCTAGTTAGCTGGTTAGCTTCTGGAGGTTCTTGAATGTGTTCTAAAAATTAAAAATAATAGCGATTCCGTATCACATTGGGGGAGGCAGGTTACCGGAAGGTATAATCAAATTAAAAATCGAAAAGAGATTGAAAGAAAATATTTGGTCCGGTGAGTGGTTGGGATGCTGCGATTCAGACGGTTAGCAGGCCTGTGCTAACAGTTAGTAGGCCGGGGCTGAACAAGGTAGCAGTTAGCGGACCGGGGCTAAACAAGCTAGCAGTTAGCAGGCCGAATTAGCAAGGGCTAGAAAGTTAGCCTTTGATATGGTAAGGTGAGTGATGGGGTGCTCCTGGAAGTGGGTTATGAGTTCCGTTTGTAGGTGTGCCCTTTTAATGTTATACAGGTGTTGTTTGAGTCTGGTTTCTATGGTGTGTTTGGTTTCTCCAATGTATTGTTTATTGCAAAGTGTACATGTGATTATATAAATGGTGTTATGTGTGTTCAATGAATAGGATTCTTGTACTGGGCTAGAAAGTTAGCCTTTGGTGGACGTCGCGATGGGGTGAGTCTGTTTATGCCTCTTCATGCGGTGACATCGATAGACCTGTCGTGGGTCCGGATATTGTAGCCCAGGAGTATGCTTTGGTGGTAGCACAGGAGCTCTGGCCGGGCTAGCTTCAAGCTAAATGGATGGAAACGCTAGCCAGGAGTTAACATCCGGCGTTGCAGTTAGCTAGTTGTGAAGACCCAGCTGAAAATGTTCCGTTTGCGGTGGGAATCCGGTGGGAATCCGGGGATAAAAAAATAATAATAATAGGTCCGTTATGCTCTGGATAGTTAACGTTTGCTTTAGTTTGCGCGCCAGCTCTGCAAATTCAGCAGGTGTGTGTGAAGGCTTCCAACAAAACTAATGACCTGCAGTGGATCAAACCATTGTGAGGCAAAGGGCGGGAGTCGCAATCTTTTGAAACTTAAAAACGCGCTATTAAGTGTCTATAATCAGCATAAGTGCTTTCATTGCGTTCATTGATGGGGTGATCCTGGAAATGAGTCACTAGTTCTGTGTGTAAATGGGCCCGTTTGATATTGTATAGAATGCTGTTTAAGTCTATTTTCTATTGTATACTGGGTTTCCCCAATGTAGTGTTTTTTGCTAAATGTGCAAGTGATTATATACATATATGACATTTGGAGTGTAGAGTGAAATGAAAGACAACCCCCCCTCTCCAAAAGTTGGGTCTGTGCTGTTGTGAGTTGAAAAGACTTGGATAAATTCATGATGAGAGGGGGTCAACTACCCCCTCTGCTGGGTAATCTAAGAAAGCAACTGGGGGAGGAAAGGGGGGAGTGTACAGGGGGTTGGGGGGAAAAGAAGGGTGTGGTGTGGGTCCAAATTGTGGGTAGAGCCTATTCTAAATTTAGCTGCTCACACCAATTCTTAAAAATGAGGTCTGCTGTGGTTGTTGTTCAGTGTATCAGGTCTGTTGTGTGGAATTCATCATGTGGTATCTCCAAGAGAAATGGGCCATGTGTGGTGATGTAACCGTTAATGACTTTGAGGTTCCGTTTTCGATCTGGTGAAAGGAGGTGTGAGTGGTTAATAATGGGGATGTAAATAATTGCATTAGGGAAAAAGTGACTCTTGCTTCCTTGTGCATTGATGCATTCTGTTTGATGTTTTGTATGGGTCATTATCCATATTGTTTATGCCCACCGAGAGAACCACTATGCATGCTGGTGTCTAAATGAACCTCTGTTTTCTCCAGGACCTTTTTGAAATGGTAAAATGTTGCTCCAGGGTAACTCTCCACTTGTATGGGTTATGGGTTATGAAATGGAGGGATTCTATTAACATTTGAGTCTCCCAAGACTAGTATTGGTTTATTTCCCTTAAAATTCCAATCTGCCACCTTGCCATTTGGTGTAATACTTAAAGGCCCGTAGATGTCCTCCTAGGATCATAAATTAAACTGAGGTAAGCTCCAAGTTGCCTCTTTTTCTGGGTGGCAGTGCAGAAGTCGATGTGGTGAGAGATTCATTCAACCATAGTGTTGTTAAATATGAACATAAACGCCATATTGTGCATTTAAATGGTTTCATTGTTTTGTTAAAGGAAAGGAAAAACCTAAAAGAGGAAGTGCCAAACTAAAACCAAACAAACCATAAATATATAGAGTAGAAATAAATTATGAATAAAACCATGTTCTTCTCCATCCATTTTCCTGTCTGTTAAAACCCATTTTCTAATACAGGCCATTTGGTGTTATTGTCTGTAGGTTCTGGATCCACTCCCGTGCTGCCCACAGGTCCAGAGGCCCACAGGTCCAGCCTATATGTGACTGTAACCCTGATATGGTAAGGTGAGTGATGGGGTGCTCCTGGAAGTGGGTTATGAGTAAATTGTAGGTTGATGTGGGCACTTGGCCAATGCAAGTTCAAAACAGACAGTGTGACCCAATTAAAGGCACTTCCGGTTGGCACAGGAAGCTATACGTAAACACATATCTTGCTTGGGGTATTCTCTTACAGAATCCTGAGTTTAAAGTCTTTATGTTAAAAATTGACTGATCTAGACAGGGTTGAATGCAGTCATTTTCACATTTGCAGGTTATGTACATCAAAATACCTTTTGGGTGAATTTAACCACTTCCGGATGCTCCAGGATGCTTAGATTCGACACAGGTAGACCTCATAGTGGTCTGATGGACTGTCATAGAAGACAGGTTCATAAGGCATTCATAACCCACATAGGCTTCAGGTTGAATTTAGAGGTGCAGGCAATGTATTCCTATGGGGAGAGAAGTCAATGCAAACTGTTTGAAGTAAACACCTTCTTTTAACTGCTAAGGGTTAATGCCACACGGCCAAGGTTAGGCTTGCACGGATCGGGAGGACCTCAGGAACGTACCTGAGGTCGAATTGTGCTTCTCACCCTAGCAGTTCTCTCACTGTCACCCAAAACAAATGACATTTTGGGCCTACTTTTCTCATGGTCGCTGCGCTCAGACCGAGCGAGCTACGGGATATCTCGTTGAACTCTGCACGGCCTAGAGATTATGTTTATGCCCTTGCCTGCTCTCTGTGTCTTTCAGCACCACACCTTTTCACTCCATCCTTGCTGTGTGTGTGTGTGTGTGTGTGTGAGAGCTTTTCTTTGACATCTGCTGGCGGAAATTACTGATTTACAGTTTAGGAGGGTTACCTAGTCACACATGTGAAGTTTTGGAAAGATGTGACTTTTTTAACCCTTCAAAACAGACAGTGTGACCCAATTAAAGGCACTTCCGGTTGGCACAGGAAGCTATAAGTAAACACATGTCTTTATTGACATAGCCACTTACAGAATCCTGAGTTTTAAGTCTTTAAGTTAAGAATTGACTGATCTACACAGGTTTGAATACAGTGATTTTCATAATGACAGGTTATGTGTTTCAAAACACTTTTAGGGTGAGCTAGCTTGATAGTTAACGTTTGCTTTAGTTTGCGCGCCAGCTCTGCAAATTCAGCAGGTGTGTGTGAAGGCTTCCAACAAAACTAATGACCTGCAGTGGATCAAACCATTGTGAGGCAAAGGGCGGGAGTCGCAATCTTTTGAAACTTAAAAACGCGCTATTAAGTGTCTATAATCAGCATAAGTGCTTTCATTGCGTTCATTGATGGGGTGATCCTGGAAATGAGTCACTAGTTCTGTGTGTAAATGGGCCCGTTTGATATTGTATAGAATGCTGTTTAAGTCTATTTTCTATTGTATACTGGGTTTCCCCAATGTAGTGTTTTTTGCTAAATGTGCAAGTGATTATATACATATATGACATTTGGAGTGTAGAGTGAAATGAAAGACAACCCCCCCTCTCCAAAAGTTGGGTCTGTGCTGTTGTGAGTTGAAAAGACTTGGATAAATTCATGATGAGAGGGGGTCAACTACCCCCTCTGCTGGGTAATCTAAGAAAGCAACTGGGGGAGGAAAGGGGGGAGTGTACAGGGGGTTGGGGGGAAAAGAAGGGTGTGGTGTGGGTCCAAATTGTGGGTAGAGCCTATTCTAAATTTAGCTGCTCACACCAATTCTTAAAAATGAGGTCTGCTGTGGTTGTTGTTCAGTGTATCAGGTCTGTTGTGTGGAATTCATCATGTGGTATCTCCAAGAGAAATGGGCCATGTGTGGTGATGTAACCGTTAATGACTTTGAGGTTCCGTTTTCGATCTGGTGAAAGGAGGTGTGAGTGGTTAATAATGGGGATGTAAATAATTGCATTAGGGAAAAAGTGACTCTTGCTTCCTTGTGCATTGATGCATTCTGTTTGATGTTTTGTATGGGTCATTATCCATATTGTTTATGCCCACCGAGAGAACCACTATGCATGCTGGTGTCTAAATGAACCTCTGTTTTCTCCAGGACCTTTTTGAAATGGTAAAATGTTGCTCCAGGGTAACTCTCCACTTGTATGGGTTATGGGTTATGAAATGGAGGGATTCTATTAACATTTGAGTCTCCCAAGACTAGTATTGGTTTATTTCCCTTAAAATTCCAATCTGCCACCTTGCCATTTGGTGTAATACTTAAAGGCCCGTAGATGTCCTCCTAGGATCATAAATTAAACTGAGGTAAGCTCCAAGTTGCCTCTTTTTCTGGGTGGCAGTGCAGAAGTCGATGTGGTGAGAGATTCATTCAACCATAGTGTTGTTAAATATGAACATAAACGCCATATTGTGCATTTAAATGGTTTCATTGTTTTGTTAAAGGAAAGGAAAAACCTAAAAGAGGAAGTGCCAAACTAAAACCAAACAAACCATAAATATATAGAGTAGAAATAAATTATGAATAAAACCATGTTCTTCTCCATCCATTTTCCTGTCTGTTAAAACCCATTTTCTAATACAGGCCATTTGGTGTTATTGTCTGTAGGTTCTGGATCCACTCCCGTGCTGCCCACAGGTCCAGAGGCCCACAGGTCCAGCCTATATGTGACTGTAACCCTGATATGGTAAGGTGAGTGATGGGGTGCTCCTGGAAGTGGGTTATGAGTAAATTGTAGGTTGATGTGGGCACTTGGCCAATGCAAGTTCAAAACAGACAGTGTGACCCAATTAAAGGCACTTCCGGTTGGCACAGGAAGCTATACGTAAACACATATCTTGCTTGGGGTATTCTCTTACAGAATCCTGAGTTTAAAGTCTTTATGTTAAAAATTGACTGATCTAGACAGGGTTGAATGCAGTCATTTTCACATTTGCAGGTTATGTACATCAAAATACCTTTTGGGTGAATTTAACCACTTCCGGATGCTCCAGGATGCTTAGATTCGACACAGGTAGACCTCATAGTGGTCTGATGGACTGTCATAGAAGACAGGTTCATAAGGCATTCATAACCCACATAGGCTTCAGGTTGAATTTAGAGGTGCAGGCAATGTATTCCTATGGGGAGAGAAGTCAATGCAAACTGTTTGAAGTAAACACCTTCTTTTAACTGCTAAGGGTTAATGCCACACGGCCAAGGTTAGGCTTGCACGGATCGGGAGGACCTCAGGAACGTACCTGAGGTCGAATTGTGCTTCTCACCCTAGCAGTTCTCTCACTGTCACCCAAAACAAATGACATTTTGGGCCTACTTTTCTCATGGTCGCTGCGCTCAGACCGAGCGAGCTACGGGATATCTCGTTGAACTCTGCACGGCCTAGAGATTATGTTTATGCCCTTGCCTGCTCTCTGTGTCTTTCAGCACCACACCTTTTCACTCCATCCTTGCTGTGTGTGTGTGTGTGTGTGTGAGAGCTTTTCTTTGACATCTGCTGGCGGAAATTACTGATTTACAGTTTAGGAGGGTTACCTAGTCACACATGTGAAGTTTTGGAAAGATGTGACTTTTTTAACCCTTCAAAACAGACAGTGTGACCCAATTAAAGGCACTTCCGGTTGGCACAGGAAGCTATAAGTAAACACATGTCTTTATTGACATAGCCACTTACAGAATCCTGAGTTTTAAGTCTTTAAGTTAAGAATTGACTGATCTACACAGGTTTGAATACAGTGATTTTCATAATGACAGGTTATGTGTTTCAAAACACTTTTAGGGTGAGCTAGCTTGATAGTTAACGTTTGCTTTAGTTTGCGCGCCAGCTCTGCAAATTCAGCAGGTGTGTGTGAAGGCTTCCAACAAAACTAATGACCTGCAGTGGATCAAACCATTGTGAGGCAAAGGGCGGGAGTCGCAATCTTTTGAAACTTAAAAACGCGCTATTAAGTGTCTATAATCAGCATAAGTGCTTTCATTGCGTTCATTGATGGGGTGATCCTGGAAATGAGTCACTAGTTCTGTGTGTAAATGGGCCCGTTTGATATTGTATAGAATGCTGTTTAAGTCTATTTTCTATTGTATACTGGGTTTCCCCAATGTAGTGTTTTTTGCTAAATGTGCAAGTGATTATATACATATATGACATTTGGAGTGTAGAGTGAAATGAAAGACAACCCCCCCTCTCCAAAAGTTGGGTCTGTGCTGTTGTGAGTTGAAAAGACTTGGATAAATTCATGATGAGAGGGGGTCAACTACCCCCTCTGCTGGGTAATCTAAGAAAGCAACTGGGGGAGGAAAGGGGGGAGTGTACAGGGGGTTGGGGGGAAAAGAAGGGTGTGGTGTGGGTCCAAATTGTGGGTAGAGCCTATTCTAAATTTAGCTGCTCACACCAATTCTTAAAAATGAGGTCTGCTGTGGTTGTTGTTCAGTGTATCAGGTCTGTTGTGTGGAATTCATCATGTGGTATCTCCAAGAGAAATGGGCCATGTGTGGTGATGTAACCGTTAATGACTTTGAGGTTCCGTTTTCGATCTGGTGAAAGGAGGTGTGAGTGGTTAATAATGGGGATGTAAATAATTGCATTAGGGAAAAAGTGACTCTTGCTTCCTTGTGCATTGATGCATTCTGTTTGATGTTTTGTATGGGTCATTATCCATATTGTTTATGCCCACCGAGAGAACCACTATGCATGCTGGTGTCTAAATGAACCTCTGTTTTCTCCAGGACCTTTTTGAAATGGTAAAATGTTGCTCCAGGGTAACTCTCCACTTGTATGGGTTATGGGTTATGAAATGGAGGGATTCTATTAACATTTGAGTCTCCCAAGACTAGTATTGGTTTATTTCCCTTAAAATTCCAATCTGCCACCTTGCCATTTGGTGTAATACTTAAAGGCCCGTAGATGTCCTCCTAGGATCATAAATTAAACTGAGGTAAGCTCCAAGTTGCCTCTTTTTCTGGGTGGCAGTGCAGAAGTCGATGTGGTGAGAGATTCATTCAACCATAGTGTTGTTAAATATGAACATAAACGCCATATTGTGCATTTAAATGGTTTCATTGTTTTGTTAAAGGAAAGGAAAAACCTAAAAGAGGAAGTGCCAAACTAAAACCAAACAAACCATAAATATATAGAGTAGAAATAAATTATGAATAAAACCATGTTCTTCTCCATCCATTTTCCTGTCTGTTAAAACCCATTTTCTAATACAGGCCATTTGGTGTTATTGTCTGTAGGTTCTGGATCCACTCCCGTGCTGCCCACAGGTCCAGAGGCCCACAGGTCCAGCCTATATGTGACTGTAACCCTGATATGGTAAGGTGAGTGATGGGGTGCTCCTGGAAGTGGGTTATGAGTAAATTGTAGGTTGATGTGGGCACTTGGCCAATGCAAGTTCAAAACAGACAGTGTGACCCAATTAAAGGCACTTCCGGTTGGCACAGGAAGCTATACGTAAACACATATCTTGCTTGGGGTATTCTCTTACAGAATCCTGAGTTTAAAGTCTTTATGTTAAAAATTGACTGATCTAGACAGGGTTGAATGCAGTCATTTTCACATTTGCAGGTTATGTACATCAAAATACCTTTTGGGTGAATTTAACCACTTCCGGATGCTCCAGGATGCTTAGATTCGACACAGGTAGACCTCATAGTGGTCTGATGGACTGTCATAGAAGACAGGTTCATAAGGCATTCATAACCCACATAGGCTTCAGGTTGAATTTAGAGGTGCAGGCAATGTATTCCTATGGGGAGAGAAGTCAATGCAAACTGTTTGAAGTAAACACCTTCTTTTAACTGCTAAGGGTTAATGCCACACGGCCAAGGTTAGGCTTGCACGGATCGGGAGGACCTCAGGAACGTACCTGAGGTCGAATTGTGCTTCTCACCCTAGCAGTTCTCTCACTGTCACCCAAAACAAATGACATTTTGGGCCTACTTTTCTCATGGTCGCTGCGCTCAGACCGAGCGAGCTACGGGATATCTCGTTGAACTCTGCACGGCCTAGAGATTATGTTTATGCCCTTGCCTGCTCTCTGTGTCTTTCAGCACCACACCTTTTCACTCCATCCTTGCTGTGTGTGTGTGTGTGTGTGTGTGAGAGCTTTTCTTTGACATCTGCTGGCGGAAATTACTGATTTACAGTTTAGGAGGGTTACCTAGTCACACATGTGAAGTTTTGGAAAGATGTGACTTTTTTAACCCTTCAAAACAGACAGTGTGACCCAATTAAAGGCACTTCCGGTTGGCACAGGAAGCTATAAGTAAACACATGTCTTTATTGACATAGCCACTTACAGAATCCTGAGTTTTAAGTCTTTAAGTTAAGAATTGACTGATCTACACAGGTTTGAATACAGTGATTTTCATAATGACAGGTTATGTGTTTCAAAACACTTTTAGGGTGAGCTAGCTTGATAGTTAACGTTTGCTTTAGTTTGCGCGCCAGCTCTGCAAATTCAGCAGGTGTGTGTGAAGGCTTCCAACAAAACTAATGACCTGCAGTGGATCAAACCATTGTGAGGCAAAGGGCGGGAGTCGCAATCTTTTGAAACTTAAAAACGCGCTATTAAGTGTCTATAATCAGCATAAGTGCTTTCATTGCGTTCATTGATGGGGTGATCCTGGAAATGAGTCACTAGTTCTGTGTGTAAATGGGCCCGTTTGATATTGTATAGAATGCTGTTTAAGTCTATTTTCTATTGTATACTGGGTTTCCCCAATGTAGTGTTTTTTGCTAAATGTGCAAGTGATTATATACATATATGACATTTGGAGTGTAGAGTGAAATGAAAGACAACCCCCCCTCTCCAAAAGTTGGGTCTGTGCTGTTGTGAGTTGAAAAGACTTGGATAAATTCATGATGAGAGGGGGTCAACTACCCCCTCTGCTGGGTAATCTAAGAAAGCAACTGGGGGAGGAAAGGGGGGAGTGTACAGGGGGTTGGGGGGAAAAGAAGGGTGTGGTGTGGGTCCAAATTGTGGGTAGAGCCTATTCTAAATTTAGCTGCTCACACCAATTCTTAAAAATGAGGTCTGCTGTGGTTGTTGTTCAGTGTATCAGGTCTGTTGTGTGGAATTCATCATGTGGTATCTCCAAGAGAAATGGGCCATGTGTGGTGATGTAACCGTTAATGACTTTGAGGTTCCGTTTTCGATCTGGTGAAAGGAGGTGTGAGTGGTTAATAATGGGGATGTAAATAATTGCATTAGGGAAAAAGTGACTCTTGCTTCCTTGTGCATTGATGCATTCTGTTTGATGTTTTGTATGGGTCATTATCCATATTGTTTATGCCCACCGAGAGAACCACTATGCATGCTGGTGTCTAAATGAACCTCTGTTTTCTCCAGGACCTTTTTGAAATGGTAAAATGTTGCTCCAGGGTAACTCTCCACTTGTATGGGTTATGGGTTATGAAATGGAGGGATTCTATTAACATTTGAGTCTCCCAAGACTAGTATTGGTTTATTTCCCTTAAAATTCCAATCTGCCACCTTGCCATTTGGTGTAATACTTAAAGGCCCGTAGATGTCCTCCTAGGATCATAAATTAAACTGAGGTAAGCTCCAAGTTGCCTCTTTTTCTGGGTGGCAGTGCAGAAGTCGATGTGGTGAGAGATTCATTCAACCATAGTGTTGTTAAATATGAACATAAACGCCATATTGTGCATTTAAATGGTTTCATTGTTTTGTTAAAGGAAAGGAAAAACCTAAAAGAGGAAGTGCCAAACTAAAACCAAACAAACCATAAATATATAGAGTAGAAATAAATTATGAATAAAACCATGTTCTTCTCCATCCATTTTCCTGTCTGTTAAAACCCATTTTCTAATACAGGCCATTTGGTGT
This sequence comes from Oncorhynchus clarkii lewisi, assembly GCF_045791955.1. Lineage (NCBI taxonomy): Eukaryota > Metazoa > Chordata > Actinopteri > Salmoniformes > Salmonidae > Oncorhynchus > Oncorhynchus clarkii. The sequence goes on along the minus strand of NC_092172.1, from coordinate 21,710 downwards.
TATTGTCTGTAGGTTCTGGATCCACTCCCGTGCTGCCCACAGGTCCAGAGGCCCACAGGTCCAGCCTATATGTGACTGTAACCCTGATATGGTAAGGTGAGTGATGGGGTGCTCCTGGAAGTGGGTTATGAGTAAATTGTAGGTTGATGTGGGCACTTGGCCAATGCAAGTTCAAAACAGACAGTGTGACCCAATTAAAGGCACTTCCGGTTGGCACAGGAAGCTATACGTAAACACATATCTTGCTTGGGGTATTCTCTTACAGAATCCTGAGTTTAAAGTCTTTATGTTAAAAATTGACTGATCTAGACAGGGTTGAATGCAGTCATTTTCACATTTGCAGGTTATGTACATCAAAATACCTTTTGGGTGAATTTAACCACTTCCGGATGCTCCAGGATGCTTAGATTCGACACAGGTAGACCTCATAGTGGTCTGATGGACTGTCATAGAAGACAGGTTCATAAGGCATTCATAACCCACATAGGCTTCAGGTTGAATTTAGAGGTGCAGGCAATGTATTCCTATGGGGAGAGAAGTCAATGCAAACTGTTTGAAGTAAACACCTTCTTTTAACTGCTAAGGGTTAATGCCACACGGCCAAGGTTAGGCTTGCACGGATCGGGAGGACCTCAGGAACGTACCTGAGGTCGAATTGTGCTTCTCACCCTAGCAGTTCTCTCACTGTCACCCAAAACAAATGACATTTTGGGCCTACTTTTCTCATGGTCGCTGCGCTCAGACCGAGCGAGCTACGGGATATCTCGTTGAACTCTGCACGGCCTAGAGATTATGTTTATGCCCTTGCCTGCTCTCTGTGTCTTTCAGCACCACACCTTTTCACTCCATCCTTGCTGTGTGTGTGTGTGTGTGTGTGAGAGCTTTTCTTTGACATCTGCTGGCGGAAATTACTGATTTACAGTTTAGGAGGGTTACCTAGTCACACATGTGAAGTTTTGGAAAGATGTGACTTTTTTAACCCTTCAAAACAGACAGTGTGACCCAATTAAAGGCACTTCCGGTTGGCACAGGAAGCTATAAGTAAACACATGTCTTTATTGACATAGCCACTTACAGAATCCTGAGTTTTAAGTCTTTAAGTTAAGAATTGACTGATCTACACAGGTTTGAATACAGTGATTTTCATAATGACAGGTTATGTGTTTCAAAACACTTTTAGGGTGAGCTAGCTTGATAGTTAACGTTTGCTTTAGTTTGCGCGCCAGCTCTGCAAATTCAGCAGGTGTGTGTGAAGGCTTCCAACAAAACTAATGACCTGCAGTGGATCAAACCATTGTGAGGCAAAGGGCGGGAGTCGCAATCTTTTGAAACTTAAAAACGCGCTATTAAGTGTCTATAATCAGCATAAGTGCTTTCATTGCGTTCATTCATATTATTGAAATTACATAGATATGTTTACAGTGATATATTGGGGGGGGAAATCATATTTTTCCCAGGATAGGGGGGTCGTGTCCCCCCCTGGGATTTCTGCCTATGCACGTGATATCTCCTCACTCACGTGGTTGATTGAAGAACTGATTTGTGTTGATGGCAATTACCATATAAATTCAAAGATGAAGAAGGAGGGATGACTAGAAACGATTCAGTTGACCGTTTTATGTGTGGATTAATTGTCGGAGTAGAGGAATTTGTGTAATTCAGGTAAAAAAATAACGCAATGTTTATATCACAGGACAAATTAGCTAGCGGGTTAACTCGCTAAATTGCCATACATGTTTCATGCTTTTCGGCCTGTCCCCAATTTAATGCCATTGGTCACATATTTTGTTTTGATATTTTAACCTGCGTGTCTTTATCGCGTCTGCAAGCACGCAGCTGGTATGTTTATAATGAACTTTATCTGTCGAAAATGGAAATTGTGAGGTTTGAGGTCTTGTGGTGGCTTACTACTTTGTCCCGCTCCGGGATGGTCTAGCAACCATCGCGTTTTTGTCCATTTGGGATCCTGTGTATGCGGTAGATTTTTGCCGTGTTTGCGTGAAACCCTAGTGATTTGTTGACCGCTCGGTGTAATTGTAGGTCTCTTACGGTCCACTGCTTTTTGCCGCCCACTGGTCCACCCAGAACACGACTGTAATCCTGATATATTGAGGTAAGTGATGGGGTGATCCTGGAAATGAGTCACTAGTTCTGTGTGTAAATGGGCCCGTTTGATATTGTATAGAATGCTGTTTAAGTCTATTTTCTATTGTATACTGGGTTTCCCCAATGTAGTGTTTTTTGCTAAATGTGCAAGTGATTATATACATATATGACATTTGGAGTGTAGAGTGAAATGAAAGACAACCCCCCCTCTCCAAAAGTTGGGTCTGTGCTGTTGTGAGTTGAAAAGACTTGGATAAATTCATGATGAGAGGGGGTCAACTACCCCCTCTGCTGGGTAATCTAAGAAAGCAACTGGGGGAGGAAAGGGGGGAGTGTACAGGGGGTTGGGGGGAAAAGAAGGGTGTGGTGTGGGTCCAAATTGTGGGTAGAGCCTATTCTAAATTTAGCTGCTCACACCAATTCTTAAAAATGAGGTCTGCTGTGGTTGTTGTTCAGTGTATCAGGTCTGTTGTGTGGAATTCATCATGTGGTATCTCCAAGAGAAATGGGCCATGTGTGGTGATGTAACCGTTAATGACTTTGAGGTTCCGTTTTCGATCTGGTGAAAGGAGGTGTGAGTGGTTAATAATGGGGATGTAAATAATTGCATTAGGGAAAAAGTGACTCTTGCTTCCTTGTGCATTGATGCATTCTGTTTGATGTTTTGTATGGGTCATTATCCATATTGTTTATGCCCACCGAGAGAACCACTATGCATGCTGGTGTCTAAATGAACCTCTGTTTTCTCCAGGACCTTTTTGAAATGGTAAAATGTTGCTCCAGGGTAACTCTCCACTTGTATGGGTTATGGGTTATGAAATGGAGGGATTCTATTAACATTTGAGTCTCCCAAGACTAGTATTGGTTTATTTCCCTTAAAATTCCAATCTGCCACCTTGCCATTTGGTGTAATACTTAAAGGCCCGTAGATGTCCTCCTAGGATCATAAATTAAACTGAGGTAAGCTCCAAGTTGCCTCTTTTTCTGGGTGGCAGTGCAGAAGTCGATGTGGTGAGAGATTCATTCAACCATAGTGTTGTTAAATATGAACATAAACGCCATATTGTGCATTTAAATGGTTTCATTGTTTTGTTAAAGGAAAGGAAAAACCTAAAAGAGGAAGTGCCAAACTAAAACCAAACAAACCATAAATATATAGAGTAGAAATAAATTATGAATAAAACCATGTTCTTCTCCATCCATTTTCCTGTCTGTTAAAACCCATTTTCTAATACAGGCCATTTGGTGTTATTGTCTGTAGGTTCTGGATCCACTCCCGTGCTGCCCACAGGTCCAGAGGCCCACAGGTCCAGCCTATATGTGACTGTAACCCTGATATGGTAAGGTGAGTGATGGGGTGCTCCTGGAAGTGGGTTATGAGTAAATTGTAGGTTGATGTGGGCACTTGGCCAATGCAAGTTCAAAACAGACAGTGTGACCCAATTAAAGGCACTTCCGGTTGGCACAGGAAGCTATACGTAAAGTGTGACTTTATGTTATAGTGGTGGCAAGTTCAAAACAGACAGTGTGACCCAATTAAAGGCACTTCCGGTTGGCACAGGAAGCTATACGTAAACACATATCTTGCTTGGGGTATTCTCTTACAGAATCCTGAGTTTAAAGTCTTTATGTTAAAAATTGACTGATCTAGACAGGGTTGAATGCAGTCATTTTCACATTTGCAGGTTATGTACATCAAAATACCTTTTGGGTGAATTTAACCACTTCCGGATGCTCCAGGATGCTTAGATTCGACACAGGTAGACCTCATAGTGGTCTGATGGACTGTCATAGAAGACAGGTTCATAAGGCATTCATAACCCACATAGGCTTCAGGTTGAATTTAGAGGTGCAGGCAATGTATTCCTATGGGGAGAGAAGTCAATGCAAACTGTTTGAAGTAAACACCTTCTTTTAACTGCTAAGGGTTAATGCCACACGGCCAAGGTTAGGCTTGCACGGATCGGGAGGACCTCAGGAACGTACCTGAGGTCGAATTGTGCTTCTCACCCTAGCAGTTCTCTCACTGTCACCCAAAACAAATGACATTTTGGGCCTACTTTTCTCATGGTCGCTGCGCTCAGACCGAGCGAGCTACGGGATATCTCGTTGAACTCTGCACGGCCTAGAGATTATGTTTATGCCCTTGCCTGCTCTCTGTGTCTTTCAGCACCACACCTTTTCACTCCATCCTTGCTGTGTGTGTGTGTGTGTGTGTGAGAGCTTTTCTTTGACATCTGCTGGCGGAAATTACTGATTTACAGTTTAGGAGGGTTACCTAGTCACACATGTGAAGTTTTGGAAAGATGTGACTTTTTTAACCCTTCAAAACAGACAGTGTGACCCAATTAAAGGCACTTCCGGTTGGCACAGGAAGCTATAAGTAAACACATGTCTTTATTGACATAGCCACTTACAGAATCCTGAGTTTTAAGTCTTTAAGTTAAGAATTGACTGATCTACACAGGTTTGAATACAGTGATTTTCATAATGACAGGTTATGTGTTTCAAAACACTTTTAGGGTGAGCTAGCTTGATAGTTAACGTTTGCTTTAGTTTGCGCGCCAGCTCTGCAAATTCAGCAGGTGTGTGTGAAGGCTTCCAACAAAACTAATGACCTGCAGTGGATCAAACCATTGTGAGGCAAAGGGCGGGAGTCGCAATCTTTTGAAACTTAAAAACGCGCTATTAAGTGTCTATAATCAGCATAAGTGCTTTCATTGCGTTCATTGATGGGGTGATCCTGGAAATGAGTCACTAGTTCTGTGTGTAAATGGGCCCGTTTGATATTGTATAGAATGCTGTTTAAGTCTATTTTCTATTGTATACTGGGTTTCCCCAATGTAGTGTTTTTTGCTAAATGTGCAAGTGATTATATACATATATGACATTTGGAGTGTAGAGTGAAATGAAAGACAACCCCCCCTCTCCAAAAGTTGGGTCTGTGCTGTTGTGAGTTGAAAAGACTTGGATAAATTCATGATGAGAGGGGGTCAACTACCCCCTCTGCTGGGTAATCTAAGAAAGCAACTGGGGGAGGAAAGGGGGGAGTGTACAGGGGGTTGGGGGGAAAAGAAGGGTGTGGTGTGGGTCCAAATTGTGGGTAGAGCCTATTCTAAATTTAGCTGCTCACACCAATTCTTAAAAATGAGGTCTGCTGTGGTTGTTGTTCAGTGTATCAGGTCTGTTGTGTGGAATTCATCATGTGGTATCTCCAAGAGAAATGGGCCATGTGTGGTGATGTAACCGTTAATGACTTTGAGGTTCCGTTTTCGATCTGGTGAAAGGAGGTGTGAGTGGTTAATAATGGGGATGTAAATAATTGCATTAGGGAAAAAGTGACTCTTGCTTCCTTGTGCATTGATGCATTCTGTTTGATGTTTTGTATGGGTCATTATCCATATTGTTTATGCCCACCGAGAGAACCACTATGCATGCTGGTGTCTAAATGAACCTCTGTTTTCTCCAGGACCTTTTTGAAATGGTAAAATGTTGCTCCAGGGTAACTCTCCACTTGTATGGGTTATGGGTTATGAAATGGAGGGATTCTATTAACATTTGAGTCTCCCAAGACTAGTATTGGTTTATTTCCCTTAAAATTCCAATCTGCCACCTTGCCATTTGGTGTAATACTTAAAGGCCCGTAGATGTCCTCCTAGGATCATAAATTAAACTGAGGTAAGCTCCAAGTTGCCTCTTTTTCTGGGTGGCAGTGCAGAAGTCGATGTGGTGAGAGATTCATTCAACCATAGTGTTGTTAAATATGAACATAAACGCCATATTGTGCATTTAAATGGTTTCATTGTTTTGTTAAAGGAAAGGAAAAACCTAAAAGAGGAAGTGCCAAACTAAAACCAAACAAACCATAAATATATAGAGTAGAAATAAATTATGAATAAAACCATGTTCTTCTCCATCCATTTTCCTGTCTGTTAAAACCCATTTTCTAATACAGGCCATTTGGTGTTATTGTCTGTAGGTTCTGGATCCACTCCCGTGCTGCCCACAGGTCCAGAGGCCCACAGGTCCAGCCTATATGTGACTGTAACCCTGATATGGTAAGGTGAGTGATGGGGTGCTCCTGGAAGTGGGTTATGAGTAAATTGTAGGTTGATGTGGGCACTTGGCCAATGCAAGTTCAAAACAGACAGTGTGACCCAATTAAAGGCACTTCCGGTTGGCACAGGAAGCTATACGTAAACACATATCTTGCTTGGGGTATTCTCTTACAGAATCCTGAGTTTAAAGTCTTTATGTTAAAAATTGACTGATCTAGACAGGGTTGAATGCAGTCATTTTCACATTTGCAGGTTATGTACATCAAAATACCTTTTGGGTGAATTTAACCACTTCCGGATGCTCCAGGATGCTTAGATTCGACACAGGTAGACCTCATAGTGGTCTGATGGACTGTCATAGAAGACAGGTTCATAAGGCATTCATAACCCACATAGGCTTCAGGTTGAATTTAGAGGTGCAGGCAATGTATTCCTATGGGGAGAGAAGTCAATGCAAACTGTTTGAAGTAAACACCTTCTTTTAACTGCTAAGGGTTAATGCCACACGGCCAAGGTTAGGCTTGCACGGATCGGGAGGACCTCAGGAACGTACCTGAGGTCGAATTGTGCTTCTCACCCTAGCAGTTCTCTCACTGTCACCCAAAACAAATGACATTTTGGGCCTACTTTTCTCATGGTCGCTGCGCTCAGACCGAGCGAGCTACGGGATATCTCGTTGAACTCTGCACGGCCTAGAGATTATGTTTATGCCCTTGCCTGCTCTCTGTGTCTTTCAGCACCACACCTTTTCACTCCATCCTTGCTGTGTGTGTGTGTGTGTGTGTGAGAGCTTTTCTTTGACATCTGCTGGCGGAAATTACTGATTTACAGTTTAGGAGGGTTACCTAGTCACACATGTGAAGTTTTGGAAAGATGTGACTTTTTTAACCCTTCAAAACAGACAGTGTGACCCAATTAAAGGCACTTCCGGTTGGCACAGGAAGCTATAAGTAAACACATGTCTTTATTGACATAGCCACTTACAGAATCCTGAGTTTTAAGTCTTTAAGTTAAGAATTGACTGATCTACACAGGTTTGAATACAGTGATTTTCATAATGACAGGTTATGTGTTTCAAAACACTTTTAGGGTGAGCTAGCTTGATAGTTAACGTTTGCTTTAGTTTGCGCGCCAGCTCTGCAAATTCAGCAGGTGTGTGTGAAGGCTTCCAACAAAACTAATGACCTGCAGTGGATCAAACCATTGTGAGGCAAAGGGCGGGAGTCGCAATCTTTTGAAACTTAAAAACGCGCTATTAAGTGTCTATAATCAGCATAAGTGCTTTCATTGCGTTCATTGATGGGGTGATCCTGGAAATGAGTCACTAGTTCTGTGTGTAAATGGGCCCGTTTGATATTGTATAGAATGCTGTTTAAGTCTATTTTCTATTGTATACTGGGTTTCCCCAATGTAGTGTTTTTTGCTAAATGTGCAAGTGATTATATACATATATGACATTTGGAGTGTAGAGTGAAATGAAAGACAACCCCCCCTCTCCAAAAGTTGGGTCTGTGCTGTTGTGAGTTGAAAAGACTTGGATAAATTCATGATGAGAGGGGGTCAACTACCCCCTCTGCTGGGTAATCTAAGAAAGCAACTGGGGGAGGAAAGGGGGGAGTGTACAGGGGGTTGGGGGGAAAAGAAGGGTGTGGTGTGGGTCCAAATTGTGGGTAGAGCCTATTCTAAATTTAGCTGCTCACACCAATTCTTAAAAATGAGGTCTGCTGTGGTTGTTGTTCAGTGTATCAGGTCTGTTGTGTGGAATTCATCATGTGGTATCTCCAAGAGAAATGGGCCATGTGTGGTGATGTAACCGTTAATGACTTTGAGGTTCCGTTTTCGATCTGGTGAAAGGAGGTGTGAGTGGTTAATAATGGGGATGTAAATAATTGCATTAGGGAAAAAGTGACTCTTGCTTCCTTGTGCATTGATGCATTCTGTTTGATGTTTTGTATGGGTCATTATCCATATTGTTTATGCCCACCGAGAGAACCACTATGCATGCTGGTGTCTAAATGAACCTCTGTTTTCTCCAGGACCTTTTTGAAATGGTAAAATGTTGCTCCAGGGTAACTCTCCACTTGTATGGGTTATGGGTTATGAAATGGAGGGATTCTATTAACATTTGAGTCTCCCAAGACTAGTATTGGTTTATTTCCCTTAAAATTCCAATCTGCCACCTTGCCATTTGGTGTAATACTTAAAGGCCCGTAGATGTCCTCCTAGGATCATAAATTAAACTGAGGTAAGCTCCAAGTTGCCTCTTTTTCTGGGTGGCAGTGCAGAAGTCGATGTGGTGAGAGATTCATTCAACCATAGTGTTGTTAAATATGAACATAAACGCCATATTGTGCATTTAAATGGTTTCATTGTTTTGTTAAAGGAAAGGAAAAACCTAAAAGAGGAAGTGCCAAACTAAAACCAAACAAACCATAAATATATAGAGTAGAAATAAATTATGAATAAAACCATGTTCTTCTCCATCCATTTTCCTGTCTGTTAAAACCCATTTTCTAATACAGGCCATTTGGTGTTATTGTCTGTAGGTTCTGGATCCACTCCCGTGCTGCCCACAGGTCCAGAGGCCCACAGGTCCAGCCTATATGTGACTGTAACCCTGATATGGTAAGGTGAGTGATGGGGTGCTCCTGGAAGTGGGTTATGAGTAAATTGTAGGTTGATGTGGGCACTTGGCCAATGCAAGTTCAAAACAGACAGTGTGACCCAATTAAAGGCACTTCCGGTTGGCACAGGAAGCTATACGTAAACACATATCTTGCTTGGGGTATTCTCTTACAGAATCCTGAGTTTAAAGTCTTTATGTTAAAAATTGACTGATCTAGACAGGGTTGAATGCAGTCATTTTCACATTTGCAGGTTATGTACATCAAAATACCTTTTGGGTGAATTTAACCACTTCCGGATGCTCCAGGATGCTTAGATTCGACACAGGTAGACCTCATAGTGGTCTGATGGACTGTCATAGAAGACAGGTTCATAAGGCATTCATAACCCACATAGGCTTCAGGTTGAATTTAGAGGTGCAGGCAATGTATTCCTATGGGGAGAGAAGTCAATGCAAACTGTTTGAAGTAAACACCTTCTTTTAACTGCTAAGGGTTAATGCCACACGGCCAAGGTTAGGCTTGCACGGATCGGGAGGACCTCAGGAACGTACCTGAGGTCGAATTGTGCTTCTCACCCTAGCAGTTCTCTCACTGTCACCCAAAACAAATGACATTTTGGGCCTACTTTTCTCATGGTCGCTGCGCTCAGACCGAGCGAGCTACGGGATATCTCGTTGAACTCTGCACGGCCTAGAGATTATGTTTATGCCCTTGCCTGCTCTCTGTGTCTTTCAGCACCACACCTTTTCACTCCATCCTTGCTGTGTGTGTGTGTGTGTGTGTGAGAGCTTTTCTTTGACATCTGCTGGCGGAAATTACTGATTTACAGTTTAGGAGGGTTACCTAGTCACACATGTGAAGTTTTGGAAAGATGTGACTTTTTTAACCCTTCAAAACAGACAGTGTGACCCAATTAAAGGCACTTCCGGTTGGCACAGGAAGCTATAAGTAAACACATGTCTTTATTGACATAGCCACTTACAGAATCCTGAGTTTTAAGTCTTTAAGTTAAGAATTGACTGATCTACACAGGTTTGAATACAGTGATTTTCATAATGACAGGTTATGTGTTTCAAAACACTTTTAGGGTGAGCTAGCTTGATAGTTAACGTTTGCTTTAGTTTGCGCGCCAGCTCTGCAAATTCAGCAGGTGTGTGTGAAGGCTTCCAACAAAACTAATGACCTGCAGTGGATCAAACCATTGTGAGGCAAAGGGCGGGAGTCGCAATCTTTTGAAACTTAAAAACGCGCTATTAAGTGTCTATAATCAGCATAAGTGCTTTCATTGCGTTCATTGATGGGGTGATCCTGGAAATGAGTCACTAGTTCTGTGTGTAAATGGGCCCGTTTGATATTGTATAGAATGCTGTTTAAGTCTATTTTCTATTGTATACTGGGTTTCCCCAATGTAGTGTTTTTTGCTAAATGTGCAAGTGATTATATACATATATGACATTTGGAGTGTAGAGTGAAATGAAAGACAACCCCCCCTCTCCAAAAGTTGGGTCTGTGCTGTTGTGAGTTGAAAAGACTTGGATAAATTCATGATGAGAGGGGGTCAACTACCCCCTCTGCTGGGTAATCTAAGAAAGCAACTGGGGGAGGAAAGGGGGGAGTGTACAGGGGGTTGGGGGGAAAAGAAGGGTGTGGTGTGGGTCCAAATTGTGGGTAGAGCCTATTCTAAATTTAGCTGCTCACACCAATTCTTAAAAATGAGGTCTGCTGTGGTTGTTGTTCAGTGTATCAGGTCTGTTGTGTGGAATTCATCATGTGGTATCTCCAAGAGAAATGGGCCATGTGTGGTGATGTAACCGTTAATGACTTCTTGAGGTTCCGTTTTCGATCTGGTGAAAGGAGGTGTGAGTGGTTAATAATGGGGATGTAAATAATTGCATTAGGGAAAAAGTGACTCTTGCTTCCTTGTGCATTGATGCATTCTGTTTGATGTTTTGTATGGGTCATTATCCATATTGTTTATGCCCACCGAGAGAACCACTATGCATGCTGGTGTCTAAATGAACCTCTGTTTTCTCCAGGACCTTTTTGAAATGGTAAAATGTTGCTCCAGGGTAACTCTCCACTTGTATGGGTTATGGGTTATGAAATGGAGGGATTCTATTAACATTTGAGTCTCCCAAGACTAGTATTGGTTTATTTCCCTTAAAATTCCAATCTGCCACCTTGCCATTTGGTGTAATACTTAAAGGCCCGTAGATGTCCTCCTAGGATCATAAATTAAACTGAGGTAAGCTCCAAGTTGCCTCTTTTTCTGGGTGGCAGTGCAGAAGTCGATGTGGTGAGAGATTCATTCAACCATAGTGTTGTTAAATATGAACATAAACGCCATATTGTGCATTTAAATGGTTTCATTGTTTTGTTAAAGGAAAGGAAAAACCTAAAAGAGGAAGTGCCAAACTAAAACCAAACAAACCATAAATATATAGAGTAGAAATAAATTATGAATAAAACCATGTTCTTCTCCATCCATTTTCCTGTCTGTTAAAACCCATTTTCTAATACAGGCCATTTGGTGTTATTGTCTGTAGGTTCTGGATCCACTCCCGTGCTGCCCACAGGTCCAGAGGCCCACAGGTCCAGCCTATATGTGACTGTAACCCTGATATGGTAAGGTGAGTGATGGGGTGCTCCTGGAAGTGGGTTATGAGTAAATTGTAGGTTGATGTGGGCACTTGGCCAATGCAAGTTCAAAACAGACAGTGTGACCCAATTAAAGGCACTTCCGGTTGGCACAGGAAGCTATACGTAAACACATATCTTGCTTGGGGTATTCTCTTACAGAATCCTGAGTTTAAAGTCTTTATGTTAAAAATTGACTGATCTAGACAGGGTTGAATGCAGTCATTTTCACATTTGCAGGTTATGTACATCAAAATACCTTTTGGGTGAATTTAACCACTTCCGGATGCTCCAGGATGCTTAGATTCGACACAGGTAGACCTCATAGTGGTCTGATGGACTGTCATAGAAGACAGGTTCATAAGGCATTCATAACCCACATAGGCTTCAGGTTGAATTTAGAGGTGCAGGCAATGTATTCCTATGGGGAGAGAAGTCAATGCAAACTGTTTGAAGTAAACACCTTCTTTTAACTGCTAAGGGTTAATGCCACACGGCCAAGGTTAGGCTTGCACGGATCGGGAGGACCTCAGGAACGTACCTGAGGTCGAATTGTGCTTCTCACCCTAGCAGTTCTCTCACTGTCACCCAAAACAAATGACATTTTGGGCCTACTTTTCTCATGGTCGCTGCGCTCAGACCGAGCGAGCTACGGGATATCTCGTTGAACTCTGCACGGCCTAGAGATTATGTTTATGCCCTTGCCTGCTCTCTGTGTCTTTCAGCACCACACCTTTTCACTCCATCCTTGCTGTGTGTGTGTGTGTGTGTGTGAGAGCTTTTCTTTGACATCTGCTGGCGGAAATTACTGATTTACAGTTTAGGAGGGTTACCTAGTCACACATGTGAAGTTTTGGAAAGATGTGACTTTTTTAACCCTTCAAAACAGACAGTGTGACCCAATTAAAGGCACTTCCGGTTGGCACAGGAAGCTATAAGTAAACACATGTCTTTATTGACATAGCCACTTACAGAATCCTGAGTTTTAAGTCTTTAAGTTAAGAATTGACTGATCTACACAGGTTTGAATACAGTGATTTTCATAATGACAGGTTATGTGTTTCAAAACACTTTTAGGGTGAGCTAGCTTGATAGTTAACGTTTGCTTTAGTTTGCGCGCCAGCTCTGCAAATTCAGCAGGTGTGTGTGAAGGCTTCCAACAAAACTAATGACCTGCAGTGGATCAAACCATTGTGAGGCAAAGGGCGGGAGTCGCAATCTTTTGAAACTTAAAAACGCGCTATTAAGTGTCTATAATCAGCATAAGTGCTTTCATTGCGTTCATTGATGGGGTGATCCTGGAAATGAGTCACTAGTTCTGTGTGTAAATGGGCCCGTTTGATATTGTATAGAATGCTGTTTAAGTCTATTTTCTATTGTATACTGGGTTTCCCCAATGTAGTGTTTTTTGCTAAATGTGCAAGTGATTATATACATATATGACATTTGGAGTGTAGAGTGAAATGAAAGACAACCCCCCCTCTCCAAAAGTTGGGTCTGTGCTGTTGTGAGTTGAAAAGACTTGGATAAATTCATGATGAGAGGGGGTCAACTACCCCCTCTGCTGGGTAATCTAAGAAAGCAACTGGGGGAGGAAAGGGGGGAGTGTACAGGGGGTTGGGGGGAAAAGAAGGGTGTGGTGTGGGTCCAAATTGTGGGTAGAGCCTATTCTAAATTTAGCTGCTCACACCAATTCTTAAAAATGAGGTCTGCTGTGGTTGTTGTTCAGTGTATCAGGTCTGTTGTGTGGAATTCATCATGTGGTATCTCCAAGAGAAATGGGCCATGTGTGGTGATGTAACCGTTAATGACTTTGAGGTTCCGTTTTCGATCTGGTGAAAGGAGGTGTGAGTGGTTAATAATGGGGATGTAAATAATTGCATTAGGGAAAAAGTGACTCTTGCTTCCTTGTGCATTGATGCATTCTGTTTGATGTTTTGTATGGGTCATTATCCATATTGTTTATGCCCACCGAGAGAACCACTATGCATGCTGGTGTCTAAATGAACCTCTGTTTTCTCCAGGACCTTTTTGAAATGGTAAAATGTTGCTCCAGGGTAACTCTCCACTTGTATGGGTTATGGGTTATGAAATGGAGGGATTCTATTAACATTTGAGTCTCCCAAGACTAGTATTGGTTTATTTCCCTTAAAATTCCAATCTGCCACCTTGCCATTTGGTGTAATACTTAAAGGCCCGTAGATGTCCTCCTAGGATCATAAATTAAACTGAGGTAAGCTCCAAGTTGCCTCTTTTTCTGGGTGGCAGTGCAGAAGTCGATGTGGTGAGAGATTCATTCAACCATAGTGTTGTTAAATATGAACATAAACGCCATATTGTGCATTTAAATGGTTTCATTGTTTTGTTAAAGGAAAGGAAAAACCTAAAAGAGGAAGTGCCAAACTAAAACCAAACAAACCATAAATATATAGAGTAGAAATAAATTATGAATAAAACCATGTTCTTCTCCATCCATTTTCCTGTCTGTTAAAACCCATTTTCTAATACAGGCCATTTGGTGTTATTGTCTGTAGGTTCTGGATCCACTCCCGTGCTGCCCACAGGTCCAGAGGCCCACAGGTCCAGCCTATATGTGACTGTAACCCTGATATGGTAAGGTGAGTGATGGGGTGCTCCTGGAAGTGGGTTATGAGTAAATTGTAGGTTGATGTGGGCACTTGGCCAATGCAAGTTCAAAACAGACAGTGTGACCCAATTAAAGGCACTTCCGGTTGGCACAGGAAGCTATACGTAAACACATATCTTGCTTGGGGTATTCTCTTACAGAATCCTGAGTTTAAAGTCTTTATGTTAAAAATTGACTGATCTAGACAGGGTTGAATGCAGTCATTTTCACATTTGCAGGTTATGTACATCAAAATACCTTTTGGGTGAATTTAACCACTTCCGGATGCTCCAGGATGCTTAGATTCGACACAGGTAGACCTCATAGTGGTCTGATGGACTGTCATAGAAGACAGGTTCATAAGGCATTCATAACCCACATAGGCTTCAGGTTGAATTTAGAGGTGCAGGCAATGTATTCCTATGGGGAGAGAAGTCAATGCAAACTGTTTGAAGTAAACACCTTCTTTTAACTGCTAAGGGTTAATGCCACACGGCCAAGGTTAGGCTTGCACGGATCGGGAGGACCTCAGGAACGTACCTGAGGTCGAATTGTGCTTCTCACCCTAGCAGTTCTCTCACTGTCACCCAAAACAAATGACATTTTGGGCCTACTTTTCTCATGGTCGCTGCGCTCAGACCGAGCGAGCTACGGGATATCTCGTTGAACTCTGCACGGCCTAGAGATTATGTTTATGCCCTTGCCTGCTCTCTGTGTCTTTCAGCACCACACCTTTTCACTCCATCCTTGCTGTGTGTGTGTGTGTGTGTGTGAGAGCTTTTCTTTGACATCTGCTGGCGGAAATTACTGATTTACAGTTTAGGAGGGTTACCTAGTCACACATGTGAAGTTTTGGAAAGATGTGACTTTTTTAACCCTTCAAAACAGACAGTGTGACCCAATTAAAGGCACTTCCGGTTGGCACAGGAAGCTATAAGTAAACACATGTCTTTATTGACATAGCCACTTACAGAATCCTGAGTTTTAAGTCTTTAAGTTAAGAATTGACTGATCTACACAGGTTTGAATACAGTGATTTTCATAATGACAGGTTATGTGTTTCAAAACACTTTTAGGGTGAGCTAGCTTGATAGTTAACGTTTGCTTTAGTTTGCGCGCCAGCTCTGCAAATTCAGCAGGTGTGTGTGAAGGCTTCCAACAAAACTAATGACCTGCAGTGGATCAAACCATTGTGAGGCAAAGGGCGGGAGTCGCAATCTTTTGAAACTTAAAAACGCGCTATTAAGTGTCTATAATCAGCATAAGTGCTTTCATTGCGTTCATTGATGGGGTGATCCTGGAAATGAGTCACTAGTTCTGTGTGTAAATGGGCCCGTTTGATATTGTATAGAATGCTGTTTAAGTCTATTTTCTATTGTATACTGGGTTTCCCCAATGTAGTGTTTTTTGCTAAATGTGCAAGTGATTATATACATATATGACATTTGGAGTGTAGAGTGAAATGAAAGACAACCCCCCCTCTCCAAAAGTTGGGTCTGTGCTGTTGTGAGTTGAAAAGACTTGGATAAATTCATGATGAGAGGGGGTCAACTACCCCCTCTGCTGGGTAATCTAAGAAAGCAACTGGGGGAGGAAAGGGGGGAGTGTACAGGGGGTTGGGGGGAAAAGAAGGGTGTGGTGTGGGTCCAAATTGTGGGTAGAGCCTATTCTAAATTTAGCTGCTCACACCAATTCTTAAAAATGAGGTCTGCTGTGGTTGTTGTTCAGTGTATCAGGTCTGTTGTGTGGAATTCATCATGTGGTATCTCCAAGAGAAATGGGCCATGTGTGGTGATGTAACCGTTAATGACTTTGAGGTTCCGTTTTCGATCTGGTGAAAGGAGGTGTGAGTGGTTAATAATGGGGATGTAAATAATTGCATTAGGGAAAAAGTGACTCTTGCTTCCTTGTGCATTGATGCATTCTGTTTGATGTTTTGTATGGGTCATTATCCATATTGTTTATGCCCACCGAGAGAACCACTATGCATGCTGGTGTCTAAATGAACCTCTGTTTTCTCCAGGACCTTTTTGAAATGGTAAAATGTTGCTCCAGGGTAACTCTCCACTTGTATGGGTTATGGGTTATGAAATGGAGGGATTCTATTAACATTTGAGTCTCCCAAGACTAGTATTGGTTTATTTCCCTTAAAATTCCAATCTGCCACCTTGCCATTTGGTGTAATACTTAAAGGCCCGTAGATGTCCTCCTAGGATCATAAATTAAACTGAGGTAAGCTCCAAGTTGCCTCTTTTTCTGGGTGGCAGTGCAGAAGTCGATGTGGTGAGAGATTCATTCAACCATAGTGTTGTTAAATATGAACATAAACGCCATATTGTGCATTTAAATGGTTTCATTGTTTTGTTAAAGGAAAGGAAAAACCTAAAAGAGGAAGTGCCAAACTAAAACCAAACAAACCATAAATATATAGAGTAGAAATAAATTATGAATAAAACCATGTTCTTCTCCATCCATTTTCCTGTCTGTTAAAACCCATTTTCTAATACAGGCCATTTGGTGTTATTGTCTGTAGGTTCTGGATCCACTCCCGTGCTGCCCACAGGTCCAGAGGCCCACAGGTCCAGCCTATATGTGACTGTAACCCTGATATGGTAAGGTGAGTGATGGGGTGCTCCTGGAAGTGGGTTATGAGTAAATTGTAGGTTGATGTGGGCACTTGGCCAATGCAAGTTCAAAACAGACAGTGTGACCCAATTAAAGGCACTTCCGGTTGGCACAGGAAGCTATACGTAAACACATATCTTGCTTGGGGTATTCTCTTACAGAATCCTGAGTTTAAAGTCTTTATGTTAAAAATTGACTGATCTAGACAGGGTTGAATGCAGTCATTTTCACATTTGCAGGTTATGTACATCAAAATACCTTTTGGGTGAATTTAACCACTTCCGGATGCTCCAGGATGCTTAGATTCGACACAGGTAGACCTCATAGTGGTCTGATGGACTGTCATAGAAGACAGGTTCATAAGGCATTCATAACCCACATAGGCTTCAGGTTGAATTTAGAGGTGCAGGCAATGTATTCCTATGGGGAGAGAAGTCAATGCAAACTGTTTGAAGTAAACACCTTCTTTTAACTGCTAAGGGTTAATGCCACACGGCCAAGGTTAGGCTTGCACGGATCGGGAGGACCTCAGGAACGTACCTGAGGTCGAATTGTGCTTCTCACCCTAGCAGTTCTCTCACTGTCACCCAAAACAAATGACATTTTGGGCCTACTTTTCTCATGGTCGCTGCGCTCAGACCGAGCGAGCTACGGGATATCTCGTTGAACTCTGCACGGCCTAGAGATTATGTTTATGCCCTTGCCTGCTCTCTGTGTCTTTCAGCACCACACCTTTTCACTCCATCCTTGCTGTGTGTGTGTGTGTGTGTGTGAGAGCTTTTCTTTGACATCTGCTGGCGGAAATTACTGATTTACAGTTTAGGAGGGTTACCTAGTCACACATGTGAAGTTTTGGAAAGATGTGACTTTTTTAACCCTTCAAAACAGACAGTGTGACCCAATTAAAGGCACTTCCGGTTGGCACAGGAAGCTATAAGTAAACACATGTCTTTATTGACATAGCCACTTACAGAATCCTGAGTTTTAAGTCTTTAAGTTAAGAATTGACTGATCTACACAGGTTTGAATACAGTGATTTTCATAATGACAGGTTATGTGTTTCAAAACACTTTTAGGGTGAGCTAGCTTGATAGTTAACGTTTGCTTTAGTTTGCGCGCCAGCTCTGCAAATTCAGCAGGTGTGTGTGAAGGCTTCCAACAAAACTAATGACCTGCAGTGGATCAAACCATTGTGAGGCAAAGGGCGGGAGTCGCAATCTTTTGAAACTTAAAAACGCGCTATTAAGTGTCTATAATCAGCATAAGTGCTTTCATTGCGTTCATTGATGGGGTGATCCTGGAAATGAGTCACTAGTTCTGTGTGTAAATGGGCCCGTTTGATATTGTATAGAATGCTGTTTAAGTCTATTTTCTATTGTATACTGGGTTTCCCCAATGTAGTGTTTTTTGCTAAATGTGCAAGTGATTATATACATATATGACATTTGGAGTGTAGAGTGAAATGAAAGACAACCCCCCCTCTCCAAAAGTTGGGTCTGTGCTGTTGTGAGTTGAAAAGACTTGGATAAATTCATGATGAGAGGGGGTCAACTACCCCCTCTGCTGGGTAATCTAAGAAAGCAACTGGGGGAGGAAAGGGGGGAGTGTACAGGGGGTTGGGGGGAAAAGAAGGGTGTGGTGTGGGTCCAAATTGTGGGTAGAGCCTATTCTAAATTTAGCTGCTCACACCAATTCTTAAAAATGAGGTCTGCTGTGGTTGTTGTTCAGTGTATCAGGTCTGTTGTGTGGAATTCATCATGTGGTATCTCCAAGAGAAATGGGCCATGTGTGGTGATGTAACCGTTAATGACTTTGAGGTTCCGTTTTCGATCTGGTGAAAGGAGGTGTGAGTGGTTAATAATGGGGATGTAAATAATTGCATTAGGGAAAAAGTGACTCTTGCTTCCTTGTGCATTGATGCATTCTGTTTGATGTTTTGTATGGGTCATTATCCATATTGTTTATGCCCACCGAGAGAACCACTATGCATGCTGGTGTCTAAATGAACCTCTGTTTTCTCCAGGACCTTTTTGAAATGGTAAAATGTTGCTCCAGGGTAACTCTCCACTTGTATGGGTTATGGGTTATGAAATGGAGGGATTCTATTAACATTTGAGTCTCCCAAGACTAGTATTGGTTTATTTCCCTTAAAATTCCAATCTGCCACCTTGCCATTTGGTGTAATACTTAAAGGCCCGTAGATGTCCTCCTAGGATCATAAATTAAACTGAGGTAAGCTCCAAGTTGCCTCTTTTTCTGGGTGGCAGTGCAGAAGTCGATGTGGTGAGAGATTCATTCAACCATAGTGTTGTTAAATATGAACATAAACGCCATATTGTGCATTTAAATGGTTTCATTGTTTTGTTAAAGGAAAGGAAAAACCTAAAAGAGGAAGTGCCAAACTAAAACCAAACAAACCATAAATATATAGAGTAGAAATAAATTATGAATAAAACCATGTTCTTCTCCATCCATTTTCCTGTCTGTTAAAACCCATTTTCTAATACAGGCCATTTGGTGTTATTGTCTGTAGGTTCTGGATCCACTCCCGTGCTGCCCACAGGTCCAGAGGCCCACAGGTCCAGCCTATATGTGACTGTAACCCTGATATGGTAAGGTGAGTGATGGGGTGCTCCTGGAAGTGGGTTATGAGTAAATTGTAGGTTGATGTGGGCACTTGGCCAATGCAAGTTCAAAACAGACAGTGTGACCCAATTAAAGGCACTTCCGGTTGGCACAGGAAGCTATACGTAAACACATATCTTGCTTGGGGTATTCTCTTACAGAATCCTGAGTTTAAAGTCTTTATGTTAAAAATTGACTGATCTAGACAGGGTTGAATGCAGTCATTTTCACATTTGCAGGTTATGTACATCAAAATACCTTTTGGGTGAATTTAACCACTTCCGGATGCTCCAGGATGCTTAGATTCGACACAGGTAGACCTCATAGTGGTCTGATGGACTGTCATAGAAGACAGGTTCATAAGGCATTCATAACCCACATAGGCTTCAGGTTGAATTTAGAGGTGCAGGCAATGTATTCCTATGGGGAGAGAAGTCAATGCAAACTGTTTGAAGTAAACACCTTCTTTTAACTGCTAAGGGTTAATGCCACACGGCCAAGGTTAGGCTTGCACGGATCGGGAGGACCTCAGGAACGTACCTGAGGTCGAATTGTGCTTCTCACCCTAGCAGTTCTCTCACTGTCACCCAAAACAAATGACATTTTGGGCCTACTTTTCTCATGGTCGCTGCGCTCAGACCGAGCGAGCTACGGGATATCTCGTTGAACTCTGCACGGCCTAGAGATTATGTTTATGCCCTTGCCTGCTCTCTGTGTCTTTCAGCACCACACCTTTTCACTCCATCCTTGCTGTGTGTGTGTGTGTGTGTGTGAGAGCTTTTCTTTGACATCTGCTGGCGGAAATTACTGATTTACAGTTTAGGAGGGTTACCTAGTCACACATGTGAAGTTTTGGAAAGATGTGACTTTTTTAACCCTTCAAAACAGACAGTGTGACCCAATTAAAGGCACTTCCGGTTGGCACAGGAAGCTATAAGTAAACACATGTCTTTATTGACATAGCCACTTACAGAATCCTGAGTTTTAAGTCTTTAAGTTAAGAATTGACTGATCTACACAGGTTTGAATACAGTGATTTTCATAATGACAGGTTATGTGTTTCAAAACACTTTTAGGGTGAGCTAGCTTGATAGTTAACGTTTGCTTTAGTTTGCGCGCCAGCTCTGCAAATTCAGCAGGTGTGTGTGAAGGCTTCCAACAAAACTAATGACCTGCAGTGGATCAAACCATTGTGAGGCAAAGGGCGGGAGTCGCAATCTTTTGAAACTTAAAAACGCGCTATTAAGTGTCTATAATCAGCATAAGTGCTTTCATTGCGTTCATTGATGGGGTGATCCTGGAAATGAGTCACTAGTTCTGTGTGTAAATGGGCCCGTTTGATATTGTATAGAATGCTGTTTAAGTCTATTTTCTATTGTATACTGGGTTTCCCCAATGTAGTGTTTTTTGCTAAATGTGCAAGTGATTATATACATATATGACATTTGGAGTGTAGAGTGAAATGAAAGACAACCCCCCCTCTCCAAAAGTTGGGTCTGTGCTGTTGTGAGTTGAAAAGACTTGGATAAATTCATGATGAGAGGGGGTCAACTACCCCCTCTGCTGGGTAATCTAAGAAAGCAACTGGGGGAGGAAAGGGGGGAGTGTACAGGGGGTTGGGGGGAAAAGAAGGGTGTGGTGTGGGTCCAAATTGTGGGTAGAGCCTATTCTAAATTTAGCTGCTCACACCAATTCTTAAAAATGAGGTCTGCTGTGGTTGTTGTTCAGTGTATCAGGTCTGTTGTGTGGAATTCATCATGTGGTATCTCCAAGAGAAATGGGCCATGTGTGGTGATGTAACCGTTAATGACTTTGAGGTTCCGTTTTCGATCTGGTGAAAGGAGGTGTGAGTGGTTAATAATGGGGATGTAAATAATTGCATTAGGGAAAAAGTGACTCTTGCTTCCTTGTGCATTGATGCATTCTGTTTGATGTTTTGTATGGGTCATTATCCATATTGTTTATGCCCACCGAGAGAACCACTATGCATGCTGGTGTCTAAATGAACCTCTGTTTTCTCCAGGACCTTTTTGAAATGGTAAAATGTTGCTCCAGGGTAACTCTCCACTTGTATGGGTTATGGGTTATGAAATGGAGGGATTCTATTAACATTTGAGTCTCCCAAGACTAGTATTGGTTTATTTCCCTTAAAATTCCAATCTGCCACCTTGCCATTTGGTGTAATACTTAAAGGCCCGTAGATGTCCTCCTAGGATCATAAATTAAACTGAGGTAAGCTCCAAGTTGCCTCTTTTTCTGGGTGGCAGTGCAGAAGTCGATGTGGTGAGAGATTCATTCAACCATAGTGTTGTTAAATATGAACATAAACGCCATATTGTGCATTTAAATGGTTTCATTGTTTTGTTAAAGGAAAGGAAAAACCTAAAAGAGGAAGTGCCAAACTAA